>NC_133450.1:56131124-56431124 GCF_048565385.1 Saimiri boliviensis | reverse complement strand
GAAAAGGTGTACTTCAGTATTATCTTGAAGTGAAAGATTTTATGCAAGTAATAGATTGTGGGTATCAACAAGCAAATTATATCTAGTACAGGACTTGCCACTAGATGATCATTTTTTTCAGATACAGATTTGTTCTATACATTTTGAGATGCCTAGACATTTGGTTATAAATAAATATAAACATGTTCACATAGGCTTCTGTAATTACTAACTGGGGATGATCATTTGTTGGAGTTAATAATGCTACCAAATACGTGTCCCAAGGCAGAAGAAAGTGTCAATGACTTTTGTCCAGATATAGCCTTTCTTTCCCTTCTGGCCTGGAGTGCTGTTAACACATGTGATCTCTCCCTTTCTTGGGTTCCTTAGGTAAATTCAGAGGCCAGTAGCTGGCATCTCGGCCAAAGAAGGGCGGACCTTGTTATTCTGCTTTTCCCTAAGCAGCACAGAGAGTTAGACTGCTGGGAGAATCTAGGCAGTGTGCATGTTGACTTGGGCTATTTGGAATAGGCTGCCACAGAACTCTTGATATCTACTTTTTCTATAGAGCCTTATCACCGAACACACCTGAGTCATTGCTGGGTAAACTGCTTTCAGTGAATTAGGACTCTGTGGCTTACTGAAGTTGTGTAATAGTCATGGCATTACACATCTTACAGGTATTTGCTATACCAATAATCTAGGTTATGCATGATCTATTCAAATACACTGATGTGCCAATCAAAAGTAATTCCAAAAGAAATTTGAAGTTGATCATATTGGTAATTTGCTCATAGAAACCTCGAATCAATAATCTCAGTATAATTCTAACAGGCACAGTGATTGTTTGCCCACTTTTGTGTTAAATACCTGAAGATGTGTTAGAACAAAAATAATTTTAAAATGGATATATTCCATCATTCAATACATTTGATGAATGACAGTCTACATCTCAGTGACTATCGGACTTATTAAAATCAGTCTACAGGATTTATAGTGGCCTTAACCATATATAGCAATAATACCTTCAGCCACAATTGTCACCCCTTTCTTAGTGACAATTTCTATGTCAAAGGCATCCGAATTCTCAATGTTCTATGTCAAAGGCATCCGAATTGCCAACAACAATGGTGTAGGAAGAAACAAAGATACTGATTGATTTCCAAGCCTTGTTTTTTCACTTGCCCCTCTGCCTGGTATCTTTTAACAGCTGGGCGCATGAACTAATACTTATTTTTGTTACTCGAATGGTATTTACCTTAGTCTAGAATCAGAAGACTACAAGATGATCAACTTCACAAGTGAGAAAACTTCCACAAACTCTTACACAAACTTGCAGAATTATTATTTTGAATGAAGTCCCAATAATTTAAGAAGAATAAATCCCCATTACAACTGGGGATATAACATTCATCAGGGAGGTTGGTATTTACTTAGAATCTAAGTTAGACATAGAACATAACTAAGTTAGACATAACTTAGATTCTAAGTAAATACCAACCTCCCTGATGAATGACAGTAGCCTGAAAAAGAGAGGAAGGACAATGTCAGGTGGTGTCACCTGGAAAACGACAGAGCACAGGTTTGGCTGCACCGTTTTTCTGCCCCTTCTATGTTCTCATTTTAGACCCTTTTCACATTTTTTTCTTCTTCACTTTTTGTTTCTTCTTCACTTTTCCTTTCATCCTTTGGTTTGCATTTTGCATTCATCTATTTAGTGAAAGAGGGGCTGATGGCTGCAGGGAGCATGTGAACCCTACTCTGCAGTCAACGTTCCCATAAATCCTACTCTGAATGTATTTGTATGTGAACCCAGGGCAGTATAACAACTCTGAATTTGTTTATACATCTGACTCATGGGGGCATGATTACTAACAAACTCTGAAGACCAAGAATGGTTGTGAATTTGTGTAGGCTAGTATGAATTTTATAGGGTTGAATACTGGGTATAGATGCTTCTCCTTCCAATGAGGTTTGCTCATTCTAGCCTTGACCTTTCCCAACCAGTCAGATTTGCTTTACTATCTTGCTTGGGGGTCGTGCTTTAGTAACAGGATGACCTACTTTAATTTCTACTTAAATGTGTCACAGCCTGAAAAGTGACTTCCCCTAAAGGACTGAGCACTTAAAGACTCAAACTGGCCTTTGAACCCAAATGGAATACTTTTATCCCAAAGCAAATAAAAATATATTAAGGGTTTTACAAACACAACCTTAAGTCTTTATCATTTTCTGTATGTGCCTTCTACTCTCCTTACAGGTTAACTGTACTTGTTAAGACATTCACTGCTCCTCTCCACTAGATTTTTATCCCTTTCTGGCTCCTTTTCTACCACCACAGGAGCCTTTAATTAAAGTGTTAGCCAAATTATTTTGTCTTTTCCTAAACAGCACACAGACATGACCCACTAGGCAGGCCTGATGGGCTTGTTGTAGATACAGACCTGCACAGTTTATCAACATCCTTAATTTCACGTGAGCTACTGACTAGCATTAATCTAATACTGTAAACTCCAACAAACTCAGCCCTTTCTCATAAGCTCAGCAAGGTACATGCAACATATCCTTAAAGGCAATGGCCAAAGAAATCCCATTTCTTCACAGTTTTCAACGGCAAGTCTTCCTTATACTGGGTCCCCTACTGATAACTATGTTAATCACAATTAAAATGTTCAAAACTATCACATAAAATCAACATATTGAGCAGGATAAAAATCTCTGTCCCATACAGCTTACTACACAGAATAAAATCTACAGGATCTGCAGCGAATCATTTATGCTTGCTCCTTCAAGGCTGAAATCTCTTGGCTTACTGGAACACACACAAGGGAATGGTAGATGCAGGAAGTTATCCAGCAAGTGTTTGGAAGAAATGTATTACTAATGCCCCTTAAGATATATTTGGAAGTTTGAATGGTTTATTTGTAGGCTTAAATACTTACCTACAGGTGATGCTCGTAGAAGGAGTGTCTCAGTGTTGGAGGATGTGGGCTGAAACATTAGGACCTTTCTCACCACTTTTCTGCATAAGTCAATTGACAACAGGATTGCGGATACAGTTAGCAGCCAGAGTAGTTTAAAGACAATGAATTCTTCCATATTTCTGCCTAGGGTCTTCACAGGGTTCTCATGAAAAAGGGAATCTGGATATTCATCCCAGTCTAGGTAAAGCACCAGAAAAGAGCCAGGGGTTTCTATGCTATAGAGGCAGACTTCTGTCCTCGTTAAGAGATGTGGCAGAGGAGGCTTCCAGAGTCAGAAAGCCTTAACAGGAGCCCCCAAAAGAAGAGAACTGAGGAAGGAAGAAGAGATGCGTCAGGCAGATGAAGTACTTCCGAGCAGGATGCCTTGACTGCGATCATTGCTAAGGAGCACATTCTGTGGCTTTAACCAGGGATGGACTTGCTTCAGCTCTTGAAAAATCCTCCACAAGGGAGATACACCGCAAGAGGCCATATCTGATGGCTCACAGATCTGGCACTATACAGTGACCTATCTTGACTCCACCCTCTAGTTGTCTTCACCATGGAAAGCATGACTCTGTCAGAGAGTCCCTGGTCAGATTCAGAGGGACAGTAAAATTTGGGACAATGATAGAGAAGATGGAACAATCTATGGCCTTGTTTTCTCAATACCTTCAGTGACGCTAAGGAGCCTATTTATTTAGGAGGTAATTAAGGTAACCTTAATAACCTAAATCTCCAAACACTGTCACATTGCGAATTTGGGCTTTGATATATAAACTGGTGGTGGGGGCACAATTCAGTCCATGACACACATATATGTTTGCGTATTAAATATGCATCAGAGCTGGGGGCAGTGGCTCATGCCTATAATCCCATTGCTTTGGGAGACCAAAGTGCAAGGATTGCTTGAGCCCAGGAGTTCAAGGCTGCAGCAAGCTATGGTAGTGCTACTGCATTTCACAGTAGCACTACTGTGAAATGCAGTAGCACTACTGGGTGACACAGTAAGATCCTGTCTCTAAATATAAATAAACAGACCCCAAATCACAAAAGGAGTTTAATAATAATATTAATAGTGACAACATTTGTGGAGGTGGTCTCTGTGCCAGACCCTGGGAGAAGGACTTTACATGAGCCAATCCCGTTCAATCCTCAGGCCAACTTCTGATACACATACACACACACACACACACACACACACACACGCACCCGCACAAGCACATGCGCACGTGCACACACACACACACACACACACACACACACTTTGCCATCCCTGTCTGACATGAAGAAAGTGAGATCACACGACTGGGAAATAGTACAGCAGGAACTGAAATTCAGGCCACTATGCAGCATGTAGTGCAATTGACTTGGACCCCATTCTTTCATGGCAGAGATTCTCGAGTTCTTACTATCAAAGAGCTGCCATTCACTCCCCTATAGATTTGAATTCCCTGACGCATAGAGAAGGAAGATGGTCCTCAAGGGGATGTTCAAAGCAGAGATGGCACAAGAAGATGGCTGCTGTCCTGTCTGGTTGGGATAAAGCCACCCTAGAGGAGGTGGCTAGACTGGACAGTCAGCTAAGTGTGGTTTAAGCCAAACCTTGGTGGATTGTAATCCACTAGAGAGATCCCATTCTACGGGGGAATGTTTTACAGAGGGTGACTCCTGGGCCACACTTCCCCTCAAGCAATTCTTCCACGCCCCCTAAATATTGGAAACAGACATCTAGTAGTCCCAGAAATATCAGCTGTATTTGAACACTCCTTCAGGCTAAAGTCTAATGGACTGATGTCAAAATCCATAAAGAATTTGAAGAAAAAATGGGAAGCTTCTAGGTATGAAAGCAGTAAAGATAGCAGCAGCGACATGCTTCTGTTACTAAGTTTCTGCTAAACATGCTAGTACTGTAATGGGTTTGTACTGATTCTGGATTGTTTCTACTGTCCCCTCTTCAAGTGTAACTGGAAGCAGATGAAAATGGGTGTGGGATAGAGGGGAGACTATCTCTAAGCTCCCTCAAACTCGGTTTGCGTTTCAGATGAGAGCTGGGTACTGAGAACACAGAAACAGACGAGGGAAGGAGGAAATGAACGCTTTCCTCAGCATGCGTTCCCTCAGCAATTACGCCCTCCAGGCACAAAGCACTGGCCTGTGCGTTCACCACTGTGGGGACAGGAGGGCACGTCTGGGGGTGATGAGGAAGGAGAACAGAAAACACTTGACGTCAAAGCCTTTCATGCCCTTGACAATTTTTCCCCGAGTCCAGTTCTGTTTACCTTCAAATAACACCCACATACTGAGGCCTGTGAATGACTTCAAGGCTGCTGGCTGCCTTGTGCTTGGCAAGCAGTGGTCACGGTGTCTGTGAGAGTGTCTCTTGCTCTCTGTGGCCCTGCAGAAGGCCAGCACCTCCCTCCCACCATGTGCGTGTGCACGTAGGCAGGTGTGTACCATCCAGCTGTTTACATGGGGCAATTGATCAACTCAATATTTTTTATTTAAATGCCTATAAAACGGAAGCCATGGACATTTGATTTTAGAATCCCTAAGTTAACTTTCCTTCTTTTTTTGGCACTGTTTAGATCTCAAGTAAATTCAGTTCTGGGGACTGCCGCTTTCTTGAAAGAAGAACTTAGAAAGTATTCAAAAGGAAACTGCAAAAAATGATGAGGTGACTGAAAAATAAGACTAATAGGAAACGGTTGGAAGGACTGCGTCCCTGAGCCTGCAGGAGCCCGAGGTGCCATGTGAACACACAGGAGGCTCGTCCGTGAAGGCTGGCAGCCGCCTCTCTGTTTCGGGAAGGGCAGGTGAAGTGTGGCGAGCTGGGGTGGGAAAGGATCCAAGGAATTGACAGCAAGGACTGCTGAGGACAAAAAAGGACAACTGAGGAAAACTGTGCTGCCTCCTGGTTTGACAATCTCACAGGCCAGACCTACACTGCTGGCAAGCACGGCTTGAGAAGGACCCTGCCTAAACGTTGAGGTGTGACAGACAGACACTACATGATCACTAATTTTGTGAATATATGTTGTGTTCTAAAGTGGTCTGGAGGAAGCCATGAAGAGTTTCTGGCCAGCACAACCGAAATTTGCAGCGAAATATGTATATACATTCATAGTAACTTCATCACGGTACCAAGCAAACTGTTTGGACAAACACAGTTCAGGGTGACAGTCAAAAGGGTAGCTTCTATAAAGGGCATTGTCTGGAGAGAGATGCTAACCTGGCTCAGTGAGATGTCGGTAATGCTATTATAAAGACAAGGAATTAGCTGGGCATGGTGGTGTGTGCCTGTAATCCCAGCTATTCAGGAGGCTGAGGCAGGAGAATTGCATGAACTAGGCAGTTTGAGGTTGCAGTGAGCCAAGATCATGCCACATGCACTCCAGCCTGGCAGCAGAGTGAGAAAAGAAAAAAAAAAGAAAAAAGAGAAGAGAAGAGAGAAGAGAAAAGAGGAGAAAAGAGAAGAGAAAAGAAAAGAAAGAAAAGAAGAAAAGGAAGGAAGGAAAGGAAGGAAGGAAGAAAGGAGAATAATAAAGAAAAATGAACCTGCAGAGGAAAAAGGCTAAACCAATCCACTATGACGAGTGTGTAGACATACACAAGTAATCACTGGAGGGTCTTATGGACCAAGGAAGACAAAGACTCTCGCTGTCTGTACAGATAGCCCTTTCATTCCAGGAATTTTCACAGGCATCATTGGGCTCATTCTTACATCCTCTTAGAGGTGTTTACACTTTTCCCATTTCAGAGACAGTCACCGAGCCACCAAGTATCTCTGACACTATCTCAGGGAGTGCATCAGTTTTTCCAATCACATGTTCTACGTGTGAAGCTCAGAGAAGTGTAACCTGTGGGCAGTGATCAGGGATGGTTCAGATATCTTAATTATCTGACTATTTAAGAACCAGGTCTCTCTCCAATCCCAGCCTGTCACAGCATCAACTGCTCTTGCCAATATGACAGCTTTAAGCAGCATTTACTCTGTTGGTGAACACAGCATGTGGTAAAATGATTTAGCATCATGAATAAACACATATGCTTGCTTGGGTCCAAATTTTAGAAGTGACAAACCCATTTTCTGGCCTATGATTTAATGGACTAGAAACAAACTAAAAGGTACATAATTTACTATGCATGAACAAGTAACTTCCTTTGCAGCAAGTGAACTCTGATATCAAGTACTGCACTTAGAACTGCTGATTACAGGTTGTGCATTCCTATTACTACTGTGTGTCTACACACACACACACACACACACACACACACACACACACCCCTCTAAACATACCCCGACAACAGTAGTTCTTTCATTCCTTGAAACATAACTGGGTATAGAACTGGTTGATCATGGATACTTAATATCATAAAGTAAAGAAGAAATCCTGACCTGAGGTGGGGGGAAAGCACTAAACAAGAGATTAATAAAAAGATGCTAGTCTAAGCCAGCAACAAAAAAGAGGTGTCAGGAGATAATCCCTCTTCAAAAAATGCAACTTCCAGGCCTGGTTTCTTTAGTTTGAAAGTGGTATCCCCTACCCCTCACGTTTTTCCCAATAGACAGTCTCATCATTTTACTTTTAGTCTTGTTCCCATTTTATGTTTACATTTTATTTTCTCATTCCCTTCCCTGAATCCCCCTGCTTCTAGTTTCCAGCTCAGTGTTTACAGAGACCTTTACTAGAATCAGGGAGGTTGAAGAGACCCCATTTCCCCCCTTCTCTTGTCATGCCCATTCTTTTTTCCCCCATTCCCAGAGAATAGATAAATTTACTCAGAAAATAAAAAGCTAATACAACCTTTTGCTCATCAACAAAAGTATGTCTTGTTGTAGCCACGAATAAGTTAATAAAACAGGGAAAAGGCTTAGTGGCTTAAAAATAGGCTCCTTGGGGTTATGAAGGAACAATGTTGTTTTTTCTTCCCAGCGTGCAAGGATTTAATTAAGTGATAACAGTCACCTTGGGGTGGCTGCACAAGGCAGTAATATCTAGGTGAAGAAAAATGCTGAAGAGAGTTGAGTACAGTCAATTTATCTTCAGAGAAGGCAATAAATGAACAAAGCATAGGTATTGGGCTGATTGTTTTGCAATGTTTCCATTACTGATAAGCATCAAAAAAAAAAAAAGCACAGAGATTTGGTATTTTCAGTTTCTGAAATGTATTAAATACAGAGAAAGGAAATGAAAAAAATGCTGTGAGGTCACATCCTCACATTCTAATTACAAACTGTTTGGTAATTATTCAAGCTAAACATAGAACAAGGGAATGTTCATGTTGACACAAAGGGTGCGGACACAGCTGAGTTGTTTATTTGTAAGCAAACATACAAAACTTGGAAATCTCTGTTTGCCAAAAAAGGGGAAGCAATCACAAAGAGAGGTGCAGGCAGAGCGAGGATGCATTGGTGGTCAGTCTCAGAAACAGCAGGCTTTCTCTGCTCAAAGGTCAAATCTGAGGAACTTTTAAAGGAGTTTAGGAGAGTTAGTACAGAAATGTTATGACCAAGCGTGAAGAATATCCTAGAAAACAACCAACCAACCAAAGACACACCCCAAAACAGTGACTTTATCAGCCTGCATAATATTCAGAACTAACTGTAAGCTTAAAATAGAAGTACTGGAAGCTCACGCCCACAGAGAATGTTAACAAGAGAAACTTTATTCCATTGGTGCTCAAACCAAGGTTTGAAAGAAAAGTGTGCATGGATACTTGGGTGATGAAGCCAACACATTACTTCCACATCTTTTTGTGGGATGTGAGGGTTTGAGGATTGGCAGAAAGTAAATGAAGAGATTTTTCTTTTTCTAGTACTGTGTCAGCAACACAAAACTTCCTTCTAGACTGCTCTAGTCTTTCATCAATGGATCTCAAAGCATCCTGCAAAATTAATTCTAACACCACCTCTGCTTGGTATACAGAAAATGAGACACTGAGGTTAAATGTAACTTGTCTGAGACCACTCCAACCTGTTTGCCTCGCAGTTTTGATCCCTAATTCCCACACTTCTTGTCTACTTAATTGCCTTCTTTGAGACCACATCACCTCCCTCTTAAGAGTTCAAGTTCATATCTCTCTCCAATTTCAGTGGTGATCGAAAAAATCCTGTCCTCAACCCTTGCCCTCCACTTCCCCAGCTACGGCTCCAGACATACTCTTTGTTCAGTGAAAAGTGGACCCGACAGAGCAGCAAGGCTGGGATCTCTGTTTCCATCTGGGTCAGCCCATGCACACCGCAATGTTGAGACAGGGAATGGTTTCTTCCCCTGCACAATCTTCTCCTTCACTCCCCTCTCCCCCTGAAAGCGAACATGCTTCATTGAGTCCCCCTCCCTCTGCAGGATACACAAAAAATAAGAGTCAGCTAGATGATGCTTGAGAGGTTGCCTACATAAGGAAAACAGTAAACAATTCAAAACTAAATAAAGATAGAATCACAAATGCTTTGTCACAGAAATCCTATCATATTATGTGACTGTGTAACAGGTTTGTAAATGATAGAATGTTGGGGGTAGATAAGGTGTGATGAGATTTTCAAGAAAAAATATAATGTCTTCCAATTATTATGAGTACTAGGGTTGTCTTAAGGTTCTATCACAGGGGAATTGCTTTCTCAACTAAAAGAAAACTTTTCATTTTAATCAAGCCTTTAGGTAAGTAAATTCAAAGGCAGTATTTAGGAGAAATGGGATGCCACTCTCCTAGGTTACCCTATCTTTTCCAAATACTTGTTAGTGCCATCTAATAATAGTAATACTAATTCTCTTAAGTCCTAATGCCAAGGTGACAAGTCTTTTTACAACAACAGCAGATTTTAATACTGGACAACTTGGGATTTTTCTGTTGACAGCTGTCCGAGACTGACTACTGTGAGAGACAAACTGTTTAAGGAATTATTTTACTCTTCTGTTCCAAAGAGAGTTGTAAAATGCTGAATGCAGAAATACGGGAGTTTTATTATGTTTTGATTTCAGCACTTCTGTGCTAATAGCACAAGAGAGCAGAGAGAAGGAGGTCTGGGGAAGCAAAGGGAACGTCTCGAGGGAACTTCTCAAGATTCTTTTGGTTTGCATTATTAGTTTTCTGTTATTACTGTGTGGGCATGGCCAGTAACCACTGGGTCCTTTAGGACCTTACAGCTACAAGCCTTGTATGGGTCTATTATCTAGGGTCTTTAAAGCGGGACTGAATGGGATAAGGACAACCAGTTAACACCCATGATAGTACCTACATACATAACAGTCAGAGTTGCTTTTTGGTTGTCCAAAATAACACAAAAGAGACTCATATAGTCATTAATTCCTGATCAAAAGTAAAGTGGTCTGCACAAGTTTATGGTCTGTGCCACCACAGTCTGATACTAGCTTATGGGCAGGGAAGCCTAAAGCCCTGTTGATAATTAAAAGCTGTATAAACCACTGGCTGAGGCGAGGTGACCAGCTTGAGACTCCAGCTGCTAGCTCAGATCATCAAGGCAGGTGGTGCTCTGTGCTCCCAAGGCCCTTAAGCTCCCGGTCTTCTCTCTTTTCTGCAGTGGCATGCCTCTCAAAAGAGCACTCCCCTAGTCATGGGTGTCCGGAGTGACTCGCGAGCTCACAGCTCTTCCTGTCCAATGTCAAGTGGATCCTGACTCTCCTGGCAACAGTGGCTTCACAGTGGAGCTCTGGGGGTCGGGTATAATTGAGAAGTTAGAGAATGACTCTGTATGCTTCTTTTTCGTAACTACCTTGCTCATTTAGCATCATCACCACCACCCATGATGGCTCTCTATTGTGGTAATTTAAAATAGGTTGATGATCTCATTGTCATATGGATTTAGTCTTAAAAGAGGCTTTTGTTTGAATATAAAGAAACTACAATTCTGATTAATGTCCATTAGTCTATGAACTAGCCATATTTTCAAACAACTGGCCAATTAAAAGTTTATGCCTGTGTCGAAACCTATACTTACCACTTTACCATTAACAATAAAACACCTTAGGAGATTCTGACATGCGCTGTTTGAGCATGTCAAAGTGAAACACTGATATATTTCATTTTAATTCTCAAAAATGAATTGGCACATTCTAATGTGCCCTAAATTAGGGAGGCTGCCGTCAGTTAAATAGACAACAATTAAACATAGAGCAGAAGTAGTAAAGTAGGCAATATCTACTCATTTATTGATCTTAAACAAGCAGAAGACATAAATGTTCATTTATTTTAGCCACAGATGATTAAATTTTCCTTGCTGGGTACAGATACATTGTCTACATGGAAGGGGAAGATACGCACCATCATATTGACTCACTATTCCTGTCAGATATACTAACTCACAGTTCATGCTCATTATGGCCACGTGACATAGTTCTCAGGATTTCGTTGCTTATTGTAACATAGCTGTACTACTGATGTACGAAAATATTTCAGGAAAAAAAATAGACTGGTAATTGGAGAGACAGGAAAACATACCAAATTTCTTTTTCAAAGAGATGGGTAACTGAATTTTCTAGCCATTGTGTGAAATGTCTAGAAAATTCAAATGTCTACAAAATTCGACTTGAGCAATACCTTCGTCAAACCTTTGGACCTATCTGTTAGTTGGAATTGTAATCCATTATATCATTTTATTGGAAAAGATAGAAAAGCTTGGCTGTATCTTTATTATGAAATGTTATCTTTTTGCCGTATCTGAAAGTAGAATTTTAAAAGTTTAACAGCAGGAACTGCCAAAGCACAAAACAGCACATAAAATAACAACGAAAGCCAGTTTTCAAATGGGCAACATCTCCAAACCTTGCATTATCGTCTCAGTTTTATCCTTGGCGCTTTTGCCTTGAATCTCCCATTAGTGCTGATGGGAGCTGCATAGCTAAAGCCCATGCATCAAGCTGAGGAAACACTTCTTAGTATTAGTTCTGACTCCAGTGTTATAACACAAATCATAATAATATTTTTCTATCTCTGCATTTCATTGGGAAAAATACAATCTAGCACTCTACATACTCATAAATTATGACTCTATTCTTCTGCTGCTTATGATTATTACTCTATTCCATATAGAAAATAAAAATACTTTCAAACAATATTTTAAACCATGTTTTTTAATAAATAATAATTATAGTTTTGTTGTATCTAGCATTGAAGATTTAAAAAATTACAAGTAAGAATTTAATATCATAACCGCAACAGAGATGTGTCATCCTATCCACTTTACTTATTTATGAATCAAACAGCTCTGTGTCTTCAGGTTTGATTATTGCTGTTGAACAGTAGGGAGCTGGAGGTGAACACTTAGTTCTTTTCACCTCAGGTCTAATTACAAACTCTTATTAGCACTAGCAGGGGTTAGCTCAGCTGTTTAGAGAACTTGCGTAACAAGGCCAAGGTCAGGAGCCTGAGGCCTGGCTCCAGCAGTTTTACTCTGTTCTATGGCCAAAGAGAGTATTCCTGATGCTAACCAGTGGCCTCTAACATATACAGCACTCTCAGTCACAGAGGGATAGGGCAGAGGGTGTGGTTGGGTCAGTCCAAATCCATCAATGCTGATAGAAAAATAAGCTTAAACTGTATGTCCTACATAAACAGATTTTTGTGAATACAGTATTTATTACTAACAAAATAATTCTAAAAGTTCAAGTGAGTTCCAAGGACGTTTCAATAATGGCAAAATGGCTTAAGAAATTTTAAGAGTAATTCATTTTCATTAACAAACATTCGGAAAATACAAATAAGCAAAAATAGAAACATAAAATCATCTGTAATCCAGAGATACAGTCTATGGATGTTCTGATGGACATGTTCATTAATTGATTAAGTCACTAAGGATTTATTGGGCCACTACTTTGTGTTGGGCAGTCACCTAGGTGCTAGGGTCTGAAGACGATGAACCAGGCAGAAAGTCGGTGTTGTCTTGAAACCCACAGTTCATAGACACACCATTTTAAAAGGGCATACTCTATATGATTCTACTCTATTGACTGTTACAGAATTTACTCAATCAAAAGGTTTGCCACATTGGCATCTGCTCTGGGCCTCTTTTAACAGCAGTCACACTCAAGTGTCCTTTTTACTGCTTCTTTTACTAAACTTCATACTAGCCTATTCAAATAAATTTTCAGCCTATCTAGAAAGTCATATGCCTAAGGGCACTGCCCTAGAATGACAGTGAAAAAAGCTATTTCAAAATTACTGTGAGGTCCTCATCCGAACTTCTTTTAGTAAAGGTGTAAGTGATAATTTATATGACAGTATATATAATTCTATTATAGAATTTGAGTCAATACCATGCTTGGTTTTGCTTGTTTTATCACAAAGGCTCAAACAGCATCTCTCCATAAAGTCAGAGAATATGGGAAAAATACTTTGCTTTGACTTTTAGTTCTTTCCAAAATCTTTGATTGAATCCTCTGAGAAAAATAGCAAGTTCTATTGCTACTGCTCCTTGCTAATATGTTCCTCTTATGATGAGCATTATGTCCTGTGGCTTTAAAACAGACGCAGTACATGTCCTTGAAAGAGGACTTCCCAGGAGCTGAGGCAGTCCATTCTCATGGTGAGTTATCATAGCAGGGATTCCCCCACCCCACTGTGCCCCAAGAGTCACTGCTTTGAGTGTGTTACAGAGCTGACATTCCAGGAATCTCCAAAGCCTCATCAGAGTGCATGCTGTGTGGTCCTGGTGGAAACTTCAGACCCCTTTTTATTATTTACCTATTTTCAGAGAGAAATAAGATGTACCAGGTTCACAGGAAAAAAAGCAATTAAATAACCACCTGGAGGTTGTAGGAAGAAGAAATTTACATAAGATTCCAACTATACATATCCAGGAGGTAGCAGAAACTTTCTCATTATATACCATTGTGGACTTCTTACCTGGAAAATGAAAGGTAAGAAGCCATTTCTATGACTTGAAAATATTTGTCCACTGAAAACCATATCCTAGTCACACTCCTGACTTCTTCACATGTTTCTACAGTATCCAGCTCCTAGCAACTCTGTCATTAAAGGGATTTGGCTAACAAATCCTGACTCCCAATGTAAACAAATATACAGTTTTATCATTTTCAGAAACGGATCCAAGAGAATACAGAAACCAGGCCCGTTCTGGAGTTAGCATTAACCATTTCTCTAGCTGTTGCTTTGTCTGACACTTTCAGCATGCCATGGTTCATACACAGAAACAGTACTGACATAAGAGTATTTTTTACTGCTCTGTGAAACACTGGGTGCCACACATAGCAGAAATTTGCAAGTGTTCTTATTAATTTGGTTATACTGGCCAAAATAGTCAGCAGGTGGCTGTAAATTCTCCCTGTAGATTTTATATTAGATTACGACACTGAATAAAATGAAATAAACAAATATTCTTGTCATGATGTCCAGCTAACCGAATAAAATGACAAAAAGATTTGGTAACATTTTTAAGGCAAAGAGTATTATTTTTTAAAGCATAATACACATTAGTATATGGAATAAAATATCAGGGAAATACTTGTTCATGTGTTATATATTTATATACTTATATGCACGAATATGATATGTATATGTATACATATGTGTAACATATATGTAAATTCTGTAACTTAAAAAAATCTCACAATACATTTTGGATATCTTTTCATGTCACCACATATGGGTGTGATTTTCCTTTTTTGTAAACAGTATTGTATTTCATAGTAAATTTAACCATTCCTCTATCGAACATGTTTTCAAAATTTGAGGCAATTAGAAGCAATGCCACATGGATTCATTTTAAGATTTCTTTAGTATAATGTTCTTTAAAAATGAATTACTTGATCATTTCTAATAATACTGACAAATTGCTCTTTTTGTCAAATTGTTTTTAATGTTAGGACTGTGCATTCTCATCAATAGTAAATGGGAATGTCAGTTTCTCAACATTCTCACCAATATTTGATGCCATAAGTCTTTTCGACCTTGGCCAATCTGTGAAGCAAAAGCATCTCTCACTGCTCTTAATTCAAAGTCTTTTCATGTACTGTTTGGTCATTTCTATTTCCTTGGTGACATTTCTATTCATATCTCTTGACTATGTTCTAATGGCATGTTTGTCTTCTTATTGAATTTTGGATCTCTTTATATAGTTTGGTTATTTATCCTTTATATGTTGTAATATTTTCTGTAAGTCTGCAATTTATCTTTTAATTTTATTTATGGCGTCTTTTGTTGTACATAGTTAAAAGTTTCAAAGTAATAACCTCTGTAAGTCTTTTATTATACCTGAATTTCTTTTCATAAGAAGTTCTTCTCTACCATGAAAAAATAAAATGGTTCCCTTCTATTATTTCCACTGTTTACAGTTATGTTTATTATACTTAGTTCTTTAACTCTTCAGTTAAAGAATTAAGGAATGCTGTTTAGAGCATTTCTGAGGATCTCCTTGACAGCAAACTCTCCCTTTGTGCAATCTGAGTTTTAAAATAACTCAATATCATTTTCGAAAGCTCACTTTGAAGTGTAAGCGTGGTTTTCTAGGACAGTGAATCAACAAAATTTAGGAGCCAACTTAGACAGGGAAAGGCTACTGCTTCCTTTCCTGAAGCAGAATGAGACCTTATCTTACTATTGTGTTTTTAGGAAGGGGTCATTTACTATACAACAGGAAAATGATTTTCAAAGGGAAGGGAGAGAACAAGGCCTATTATTTACATATTATTTCAGGGCTGCGAATAGTAGGGACTTACGGCTTATATGCAATATAAATCTACTTCATTTACTGTAGATTTCTGGTTGCTAAGCAGTTGAACAGAAAGAGAACTTCCAGAGTCAGAGAGGTCTGGGTTGATCTCCTAGGTTCAGCCATTTATGGGCCCTATGAGCTTGGACAAATCATCTATTTCTCTGGGTGTTTTAATTTATGAAATACAGCTAACACCTGTCCTCACAGGATGAAGTAAAGTGACTCAGGTAAATCACTCAGCACAGTGTCTGCCCCATCCCAAGAACCTGCTCTGTCTTCTGTTCAGCAGTGCTTTCTCAAACTCATGTAACAGCACCTCTGGAGATAACTCAAAAGATGTTGTACCTTTTCCTAGAAAGCAAAGAATATTTAATCTGTAGTTAATAGTAAATGTTGGCTACAGTTGGGGCAAAAGCTCAACAGAGACCAAAGAAAGAAAAAACTGAGACTGGACTCGGAATTCTATTTAAGAAAGAATTAAACTTTAAACAGGACTAGAAGATCAGAAACTCAATAATGGAGTTGATTTATTGTAATGTGATTTTCCTTTTTATTAGTCATTTTAGCCTGGATTGTTTGGTGTGAGTTGAATTTCACTCATGATTTATATCGGCCACCGCTGAGTTTCTGAATGGGTCTGCATTAGCAAAGACAATTGAGACCTGGATACATAGCTGAGATTTTCTAACATTTGCAAAGATACATTAAGACTGTGAATGCAGCAAACAGCCCGTTTAAAACAAGCATGAGACTCCAGTAGTCAAGACTTCATTCAAAAGGACACACAAATGGCAAGTAAGCACTGTAAAAGATCACTAGTCATTTGCAAAATGCAAATTAAAGTCATGATGAGATAACAGCACACACCCATCAGAATGGCTAAAATTAAAAACAGAACGCTGACAATCCTAAATGCTGACAACAGCGCAGAACAACACTGTTGATGGGAATGCAAAATGGTATAGCCCCTCTGGAAAACACTTTGGCAATTTCTTTTTTTTTTTTTTTTTTGAGACAGAGTTTTGCTCTTGTTACCCAGGCTGGAGTGCAATGGCACGATCTCGGCTCACCGCAACCTCCACCTCCTGGGTTCAGGCAATTCTCTTGCCTCAGCTCCCAAGTAGCTGGGACTACAGGCGTGCGCCACCATGCCCAGCTGATTTTTTGTATTTTTAGTACAGATGGGGTTTCACCATGTTGACCAGGATGGTCTCGATTTCTTGACCTCATGATCCACCCGCCTCGGCCTCCCAAAGTGCTGGGATTACAGGCGTGAGCCACCGCGCCAGGCTTGGCAATTTCTTAGAAAGTTCAATATACACACACCATGTAACCTAGAAACCCTACTCCTAGGTATTTACCTTAGAGAAATGTAAGTCTATGTTCACACAAAAATCTGAGCACAAATATTTACAGTAACTCTACTCATCGGTGCCAAAATATCAAATCAATTCAAATGTCCTTCAATGTTTGTTGAATAGAAAAAGTGTGGTACAGCTGTACATTGGAATACCGCTCAGCAGTAAAAAGGAGTTACTGATATGAATCTCGAGTGCATTATGCTGAGTGAAAGAAGACAGTCTTGAAAGCTTACATACTGTATGACTGCATTTGTATGACATTCTCATGAAGATACAATTATAAGGAAGGAGAACAATTCAGTGGCCGTCAGGGGTTGGCGTAAGGGTGATACGAAGTGATGGCACAAAGGAGGTCTTTGGAATTATGGCACTTTTCTGTATGTAGATTGTGGTGGTGGCCACATTAATTTAAACATGCTAAAATTTACAAAATCGCTGAGTCAATTTTATTGTACGTTTTCAAAATTATTTTTAAAAGAAAGTACACAGCCCATTTTAAGACTCACATTTCTTTTGACTGGACTGTATGAGTTCTAGTATATATATATATAATGGTCCAAGGGGCTGACCTTGGACCTTCCAACCAAAAGATAGTCTTCTCAGACATCTTCAAACACACAAAAGGGCAAAGCAGAATAAAACAAAACCAAACCTCTTCTTCTGTTTGTGTTTTTACTGGACCAGTTTTATCTTCATCTACTAGTTACTGTTTGCCCATACAGAGAATATTTCCCCTACTTGCAGAGCAGCCCACAAGGAAACCACGTGCAGCTCCTCACCCTACTCTGATCTCTACCTTATTATTTGGAGCTACTGAAAATCTCATCACCGGTAGCAAGCTGGCTGCGAGAGCCTTTGATTTTTTAGCAACAGCTTGGCTACCCCCATGAAATAACCTCTCTACCCACCCTCCTATTCCCCATTTTTATTTATTTTGGGGAGGAACAAGTTGTCTTTAACCCTTGGACCCAATTTGAAGGCAATGGAAATAATTAAGACTGACATTTCTAGGGTTAAACGTCAAGTAGGAGAAAGAGCTGAAAAAGGAAATTCCCCAGGTTCTTAGTAATGAAAAGCTGAGGGTATACCTTCTGTGGCTGTCTGTGAGATGCTTTCACATCCATGTGTCAAGGGTTTTTCAAACTGACAACTTGCAAATTTGAAATACAAAAATGCCCAAAGCGATATTTTAGTGGCTCAGGGAAACTCTTGTGTGGGAAAAAGAATTCTAAAGTGAAACGTCTCTTGAAATCACATAGGGCCTGACCACGATACTCTAATTATGCTAATTGCTTCAATGCCCTTGCTTTATTTATGCTGAGCAGCTAAGATAAATAAAGGAAAATTGCTTTGGATCTAACTGTATTCATATCAGAATGCAAACTAGCCTGTGTTTGTTATGTGATTGCTGATCTGTTTACACTAAATTCTGCAGGTAATTGCAGTTTTGATTGCACATTTATTTCTAGCTGCACAGGTCCCAGGACTAGGTCTGTCTGTTTTTATAATTAAACCGTTTTGTAATATCTAAACTCACTAAAGAGCAAAATGATGCTTTAAGAATTTACATATTTTATGCATTAAATATAATACTTTGGTGGGCGGTGACAAAAAGGAAAAAAAGTATGTTTACCACTAAAAAAATTGGACAGCATGTCTGGATTTGACGAAATTCGAGACATCTGTTCCAAGGCCTGTTCACCGAATGGGACAGATGCCTGGCGCATCCCTGGAATCTGTTGTTCAACACATAGTTTTTGAACTTTTAGTTGCAACTTTCATATTAGTAAAATATGTTAATAGAACATGCTGCCACTTGGTGATTCCTAAGACAATGGAATAGTATTTTATTCCCCAATGAAACGATTGCATTTCTGTCTGTTGTTCGTAGCTGAAACTTCATAGAGTTGACACAGTCTTTGTTTTCTGTTCTAGATCACTCTTCTGGGGATGTTCATGGTGGTCACTTTTCTCAGCTTAGAACGCAGTTTTGATTACAGCTTCCTTTGGATTCTCTTCACAGCCAACACGCTTAAGGGAAAAAACATACATCCATACATACAGGAAAAAAAAATCTTTCTTTTCTCTTTAGGATGCCCATTACTTCAACAACACAAAGGAAATGAATTTGATAATGTCATCACTACAAATGTAGGATGCTGTCACTTTTGCATCGCTTCTTCATCCATCATCAAATTCTGAAACAGTAATTCAGTCTGCCCTACTTAATGGAAAAGTTAATATCAGTCTATACAGACCAGCCTGCAAAGCTTCTTAACCTAGATTCTGTTTATGAAAAATCTACTGTTACGAAGTTATTTTGTCTAAAATACCCCTGAGGCATGCTCTCAATAAATATAGACTAGTTTAGCAGCCTGATGGCATCTTTAGTTTTCTTCCTAGGGAAGATAAGTGAAGTGAGGAAACTGTTAAGACATTCAAAGTGCCTTGAGTAAACCAAGCTACCTTGAGAAAAGTATAATTTTCTTAATACCGGCACAGGACTATAATGATACTACAGCGTTGGGGCCAGAGCAAAGAAGTACGGACCAAGGCTACTGGGAGACCTCCTAAGTCCTCCATCACTCAGAAAGAACATTTACCCTAAGCATTAAAGCAGTCTTTTTTTTTTTTTTTTTTTTTTTTTTTTTTTTTGAAACGGAGTTTCACTCTTGTTGCCCAGGCTGGAGAGCAATGGTGCAATCTCGGCTCACCGCAACCTCTGCCTCCCAGGTTTAAGCGATTCTCCTGCCTCAACCTCCAGAGTAGCTGGGATTACAGGGATGCGCCACCCAGCTAATTTTGTATTTGTAGTAGAGATGGGGTTTCTCCATGTTGGTCAGGCTGGTCTCAAACTCCCGACCACAGGTGTTCTGCCCACCTTGGCCTCCCAAAGCGCTGGGATTACAGGCATGAGCCACCGCACCCAGCCTAAGGTAGTCAAATGTTACCTTGTTTAGCTGGGTTGTTCTAAGTCAAGATTTGGGGAAACTGGATAGTGGGAAAATTTGAAGTGAGACAGCTCTGGTTTTGAATGTAGGATGCCTCACATCAACTATACGACCTCGAAAAGCCAAAATAAAAATTACTGAGTTGCTCAGATCATCAGATTCTTTAGGACCTTTCACAAGGCTGTTATGATAATTAAATGATATGATGTGTGACCACTATTCTGTAAGGCATGTGGCACTCAGTAATTATCAATTGCTGTTCTATTAGAAGTTAAGCATCTTCGTAAGTTTTCCAGTGACGTCAATCCCTGCCCTGGTCTGTGGAAGTTGTTAAGTACTTAGTTATGGGACACACTGACACTGTAACCTGCTACCTCCTTACTGGTCCACTGGGTACATGCAACTTTTTCACACCCTGGTTAAGCAGGTGCTGGGAAAAGGCTTGGAGTAAATGCATATTTGCTGACAAAAGCGTGAAGGATTCCTCAGAAGATTTACTTAGAAAAAAGAGATGTTTCCACTTGGCATCCTCCAAATTTGCAGACACGTTAGGGCTACTACTCCCTCCTCTTGTTATGTCTTCACTTGGTCATAGTCCATTGTTGCATTTATCACCTTCTGCAGAATTATTTATTTAGGTTTCTGTATTTCCCACTAGACTGTGAGCGTCCTTCAGGCAGGGATGCTGTCTTCTTCTTCCTTTTGTACCCAGAACATGGCATGAGGTTTCTCACATAGCAGTGGCTCACTAAGTGAGTAAGTGAATATTGCGTGAATGTGCAGCTTGGCAGCAAAGGTTAGGCTTTGAAGTCAGGCTGACCTGGCTAAAACGTCAGGAGGGTGGACACATTAAATTCTTGGAGTCTCTATTCTTTCTTCACCCCTCCTTCCACACACAGAATAAAAGATAATCCGGATAATCTCTTACTTTGCAGGAATAGTGTGAAGAATAAACGCTTCACGTATATTATAAAGTTTTCTCTTGAAGGGGAAAAAATAATTCTATTGAAGAGACTTTAGAGAACACAGATATTAATATATTGTTTACAAATAAAAAGTTGTGGCAGGTTTTAGGGCCAGGACATTAGCTTCCTATATACTTGGACAAGATGAAGATTCCTGGACTTCCTGTGTTGAAATGGAAGGAATGTGTTCCTTCTGTTCAAACAGCCATTGCTCCAAATATTTACCACCCTCTGGCAGGAACATCAAAATGCAACATGTGAAAGTCCCTTAAAACCCAGTGCTGTTCAAAAGGAAGTCCCTAACACTTGCCCAGCTAGGAAAAAGAATTCTCACATTTCAAATACCAGTCCTCCTTGGTCCTCTTCACCTATCTCTTGGAAGCCAGTTAATCAATGGATGGGAAAGCAGATTTCTGTGGGATCCATTCTTTCTATTAATACTTCATACATAAATCTTGATTTTCATATGAGATGTGACCATGCATTTATTATCTGCACACACTTACTCAAATCTTTCCAGTATCAGTAACTCATAGTGGGCATGCATTTGTGTAGGTGCACATAAAATCATACACAGAAAGAAACAGCACTTTCTCCAAAGGAAATCATTTGAGAACTCAGTGGAAGGACTACATTTCTGAGAAACAGAGATAAGCTCTTACTTTGTTATAGGGATCTATTAGACAGAATTGAGGCACCAACATGCAAATTGTACAGTTGTTCTGAGCAACAATTTCTTCCTATGACAATAACCCTGGATGTGGGCTCTTGCTCTGAATGACATCACAAGGTAAGTGGTTACAGGGTACAGGATAGGGCTAGGAAGATTCATTTTCATACCCTGCTCACTTGAGAGTATGCCTGACAAGGGCTCATGCCCTCAGTATTTGCCAAAACTACTAGGAAGGAAAGAGAGTAGATAAGGAAGAGGAAAATCATAAATGGGGAAGAAGGAATGCTGTCTAATGCTGGTAGCCATTGGAGGGGGTCGATCAACTCCTCCTCCTCCTCCACGTATAGCCAGAAATGCATTTGCTACATTGAATATTGATATTCAAGGAATGGGGGTTGTGTTGGGTTTCTAAGGACAAGGATGCCATCTATTCCCCCTTACGGAGTCTCTACATAGTAGGTGCTGAACACTCATTGGATGAAGAGAAGCTGTGGAAGGACCTTGCTCTCAACACAAGAATGAATGAATAATAGGTTATGTCAATGAAGAAACTTCATTAACACAGTGAGGTCTGGAGGGCTGGGTAACCCTCCTCCTGCCTGGCCTTAATGATGTGCCGCTTTGCCTGCTCTCTTTATCCGGAACAATTTGCCTGGCTCTGCTGAGGCTAAATTCTGACCTGACTCCCTTAGGTGAGAGGTACTAAATTACTGAGCCTCTGAAATGAAGCCATTTCCTGTATTGCATTTGCAGGATACCTTAATATATATTCAGTAACTACTAGTTTGATTCCTTCCCCTGATCTCATTGCCACTTCTCCATATATTCAACCCCAGGAGGACCCTATTCACCGATCCCCCACGACTAACAAGCTGTTTAATTCACCAATGGTTTCCTTCATTATTTTACAGAATCGGCCTGTAAGAGCCCAGTATACATACTGAAACCTCTTTTACATGAGATATTCTTTATTTTAGTGACAGCCATGCCCTGTTTCAACAGCATTTGAAAATTTGTTCAATAGATATTTCCTTTATTAAAAACAAATAGACGGCTGCAGAGCCTATATAAGGTAAAGGAGATTTTATGGGAAAATAGAGAAACATTTCCCAGGTTAAAAAAAGAAAACTATATTAATGACTTCAGTATAGTGTGATTTTATTTAGCAGTAATTCCTTCTCAAGACCAAGAGCACCTTCAAGTCCAGCTGAAGTAGAGTGAAAGAAAATCATTGCTATCTGAGAGTTATGACAGGTCATGGGTGAGGAAACGCATTCTGGGTGCTCCAGGTAAGTTCTGAGGCTGGAATACTGGTAGGAAAACAACATGGGAAATTATGTCAAACTGTGTTTGCCATTCACTGATGATTATTTCAATGCTTTTTAATCTTTTCTAGATTGTTCACATCTCTGTTTTCATTTCACCTGTGTTCTCCTTTTATTTTTCCCCTAACTTACCTTTCTTTCTGTTTTATCTTTGTCTCTTCTTATTTTTGTCATGGTTTATTTTCCCATTTCCTCTTTTGTAATCTCACATTTCTCCTTCTATTGTTTATCTTGGATAGCTAAAAAGAAAACGGATGTTTCCCGGTTCCTGATCAGACACTACCTCCCACGTCACATTCCAAACTTAGGCATGTTTATGTGTCAGTGGTCAATAATTTGGTTTGTTATTTCAGAAGCAATCTCTCCCTGTTAATAGGTGTTATCTGCCCTACAACTTGAAGGCTTCTCTAAAGCTTCTCCTTTCTGGATAAAGATGGCCATCCCTAGGTCTCAGAAGGTCACAAATATGATAAATTCTTTCAGTGACACAAAGACACAGCATATAGAAAAAATTCACAGAAATAAGTGAATCATCCTGAAATTGTACCTTTTCTTTAGAGCCTACCACTGTGTTCTGACACTATAGGTGATAAGAACTAAACTGAAATATACTAAACTTCTATCTTCTGATTGCAAAGACATTATTACTGAGAATTAAATGCTTGCTAAAAACTACTCTTTACCCGAGGTAAAGTTCTCAAGACAGAAGAATAAAGTCAGGTCCATCCAAATCTAATCTAGCAGTAATTACAGGGAAAAGTGATTTCAAATATCATGCTTACTTGCCTGACTTCTGATCTTGTTCCCATAGTAAGATGCAAAATTATAAAATATCCAAGTTCTGAGCCCCTGATCACATAATCTTTAAGATTCTCATGATCTTTTAAAAAAGATGACTGAATGGCTTTTGAAGTTTAATGTTAGGATAAAAGTAGGATATTTATCCCCTCTTTTTAGAACATTTTTCTACATTATGAATAGTACATTTAACACAAAACCAATTATTATGCCTTGAGATTAGGCAGTCATTTGTGAAAAATGTACTATTATGGGTCGAATTGTGTTCCCTCCCAAATTCGTATGTTAAAGTACTAACCCCCATTAACTCAGATGTGACCTTATTTGGAAATAGAAGTGGTGCAGATGACGAAGTTAAGAAGGGGTTATTAGTTTGGGCTATAATCCTATGTGACTAATTCTATATAAAAAGATGTTCAGACACACACACACACACACACGGTGAATGACACATGAAGATGGAGGCAGAGATTGGAATGATGTCTCCACGACCCAGGCTCCACCAAAGATTGCCAGCAAACCCCCGGAAGCTAGGAGGGAGGCCTGGAACAGAGCCTCCCTCCCATCCCTCAGAAGGACCAACTTTGCCAACACCTTAATCTCACACTTCTAGCCTACAGAATTCTGAGACAATACATTTCTGGTGTGTAAGTCAACCAGTTTGTGATACTTTGTCATGGCAGCCCTGGCAGACAAAGACAGATTTCATCTATTAGAGGAAGATTATCATCTAGCAAGAATACAACCATAAGCTTTGAAATAATGCAGACCAAGTTTGAATCTAGGTTTGGCAGTTTACTGATTAACTGGAGTAATTCTGTGAATGCCGATTTTTTTTTTTTTTTTTTTTTTTTTGCCAATTTCTTCTTTTGTAAAAATTAAGATAATGGTATCTACTTTATTAGGTTGTTGTGAATATTGGACCATATTTTAAGTGTCTGCTATAGAGAGGGACTTTTTGAAGGTGCTGGGATAGGGTAGTGAGTAAAACAGATCTAGTTCCTGTCCTCAAGGATCCAACAGCGTAGCAGGAAGAAAAGGAGTAACACATTTATAGGCAAATACATATGCAGTTAAAATTTACGCTAAATATTATGAAGGAAAGGAACAGAATGCGGCTGTAAAGGGTAAGGAGGGCTTTTAGAGATGCTGGTACTTTCAGCAGTGTTGTCAAGATAGTCTTTCTTAGGAGGTGACAGTTAAGCTGAGACCTAATGGATAAGAAGGAGCAAACTATGAAAAGATAACCTAAAAAATTTCCCAAAAGTCCACCTGAATCAGAAAAGGTATTTGATTAAAGACAGTTTAATCAAATTAACTGGCTATTTTATGCCTAGCACTAGAATCTGCTTTATGGGGACATAATAGCATCGGTAAGGTAAGCTGACACTCAAGGGCCTCCATTCTCTTGCCTCAAGGCACAGGTGTGTTGTGGCCCCAGACATATAAGGCAGGCCCACTGTGGATCAATGGCAGGCACTGCTCTGCTTCTTTGTAGGAAAGATTTATTTTGCTGGACTCTCCTTGGCCAGGATCTTTTTATAATAGCCAAGGTTTCCCCTTTCTCTGCAGTAATAATGATACCATATACAAATTAAATTGCTCTCGATTTCCCTTAACTATTCTCAAGAGGTTTGGTCCCTGTGCCTGGAGTTACGCTGTTTTTCCTTTCAGTCAAACCAATCCAACTCATTCCTGAAGCATTTCTGAACCTCAACAGGAGCCTACTTCCTCCTCTGAATCACTAAAGTACAATACCTACACCCAACGTACCTTTGTCTGCATAAATTTCTTATTGTTGTATTTATCTCTTCTACTGGATTATAACTCCCCTGAGAGGAGGGTATTTGTCTAACTATCTTAGAGTGCTGAGAAAAATGTGTGGTTCAGACTGTGGGTAGAATTGAGTTGACACATGGTGCATGTCTATAAGGACATTCTAAGAGAGGAACAAAGTTAAGACAGGCATCAGACATAATTAGTAAACACAAGTTTTACATATTTCCATATTATATATGGATATAAAACCTTCAGATAAGGAACAAGAGGCAATTATGTACCAATTAACCTCTCTCTTCATTTTTTCCACACAGCAAGTACCATTCACTCATTGTTTATCTCAGCAAGCACAAAACATATGTGTAAGATAACCATTTTCCTTGGCTTTCTTAATGTACTTGGTGGTAATAAACATAACCAAGGAGAAGGGTGGGATATATACTGTAAAAGTGGCGAATGCACTTTTTCTCATTAATTTTGCTATAAAAGACAATTAACACATTTTTAAATGTGCTTTTCTGGTCCCCAATGTCATTGTCTGAAAAATGGGGATATTATTTCCTACCTTGATGCTATTTCCAAGATCAGAAAATGAATTTGTTATGCCTTCCTCAGGACATGGCGATGGTTAAGAGTAGAGGCGTTTTTATTATCTTGCTATAATACAGAGAAGGTTGGCTCAAAATATTCCTTCTATGCTGCTACAGTTATTTGGAGAGGAACATTTCTCACCCACAGGGATGCAACTACATCACTGCATCAAATTGAAGGTGAACCCTGCAATGTGGCTGTGGCACTTCAAATAACACAGGCCATCAGGAGAAGAATTTTTTAAAAAACACAAAAATGAGGATTCCAATCCAGTATTATAATTACATGTACTGGTCATCTGAAATATGATATTTCATGCCCTGAAATGATTGATATGTGTTGTATCAATTTCTGAAGAAACTGTCCTCTAAACAATTCTGTCTGCCTATACGTTTATGGATTTTTACCACAAAACTATGTCAAATATAAGCACTTAATTCAGAGCAAACACTATGTGTGTGTGTGTGTTTTTAAAGGCTTCCAAACCATATTAAATTTTCATTCATATAGGTACACAGAGACACATATTAAATAAACCTTCTACAACAGTAACCCGTCCAGAAATGCAGCAAGAGTCTTCCAAAGGGCCGAACTTATTACAAATTAATCAAATAGGTAAGATGGAGCATAATGGATATTCCAGCCAATGTAAACCGAGGGGAGAAAAAAAAGCACCGGCAGCAAGTCAAGAGCCAAATGTTTCTGTTTTGATTTATTTAGCATTTCCGAGATGTTTCTTCTGTGGGGAACAATATGCAAGGCATTGGAAATTCAGAAGGCACATCTTTTGTGTACCATAAAAATGTGCTGCTAACCTACAATACCCTTATAGAAATACAATTCAATAAGAAACTCAGTTGGGAAGACGTCTCAATAGAACAACATGAAAAAAATGGTCAATACAAGAATGATTTACTTTACTTTTACAAGGGATTTTGATGCCACGAATAGAAATGCCTTTGGAACTTATAAAATAAAATCCAGATAAACGGAGAGTCACATTTTTAATTCTTACACATCTCTAATGTGCCTTTAAAAAAAAAAAAAAAGCAGATCATCGCTCCAAATCATCACTTCTATCAAGCCTATCGCTTGAGCAGTGTTACAGCACTCAGCCCTCAGGGCAAAGATAAGTCTTCACCACTGTCACATGTAGCACACACATATTCAGCCATATCATGCTGAATGGGAATACAGTACTTTGTAGAAACAGAACTGATTCCTGCAGAATATACTGAGATACTTATCAAGCTGTTAAAGGAGACATCAGTCTTTTGTCTGTATTGCCCTTGACACCTCCTCAAGGAAAGTATCTAGAAATTCTTTGTCTTCTGAAGAACCCTCAGACCTCTTAGGTCTAATGTAGGTTAAGTGCCCTGCAGATCTCCCTAGAATAGAAAAGCACCTTTAAAACTGTAGTCTGACTAAATAGACACAAATATAATGAAAGCACTAATTCGTAAGATCCTGTGATTTGAAGGAAAAAGCAGCAAAAGGCACAAGCTTCAGATAAGATTGGCCTTGCATAGGGAAAAGCTGGAATTCTACCCTAAAATTTATCAGATACAGCAATGACCTCTAAAAATCTAACAAGGGTAAAATGTATAAAGGTAAATTACCACATTATCATCCAATTATCATTGCTTGTTTTGTCAAGGGTAAATGACTATCTAGCAGCATGCAGCGTTTGCTTATTGATTAATGCGTACAGTACCAGCACCTCTCCGCACAGCGGCCCTTGCCTTGCCTCCCACTCAGTAGCTGTGTTGAAACTGACCATTTTATTACAGGTTGCAGGATGTGTATAACTCTCCTTGCCCATTTTAGAGGCATTAAGGGAAAACGGATAAATTATTAGAGATTACTGGGCATTACAAAAGAAATAATTGTGTTGCTTTTATTCCCCAAAATACAGAAAAATCACTGTTTAACTGTTGTCATAATTGAAATTTGATTCCATTCACAAACTCAAAACAGCACTTTTATCGCCTCCTCATCTCTCCTGCTCATTTCAATCTCAAACATCATCCGACAGAACTTTATACAAATCTCCTAAGGATAAACATTTCCAGTTTTACTTTTTTTCTTCCCCCAGATAAATCACAGTAAATGTGGTGTTCTTATTTCATTGTAGATTTTTAAAAAAGAAAACAAGCCTCCTTCAGCAGATTAAACAAAACAACCAAACGCAGACAGCAAAGAGGCACACACAGCGTCTGAGATTAATAGACCCTATTTCGTCTCAAAGCGCTTTCTTGGTATAAACAATACATAAGGGTCACCTCACACACCACTGAAACGTAGCCCCCTCTGAGACACAGAAACTATATAACCCAGAGAAACACTCACTCCTTCTTGAGGGTGAGAGAAGTGACCTTTTGTGCTGTGGTAGCTCAGAGCTTCACCCCTGACCCAATTTCCTTCACATCTTCTACAAGCTGAAGACGGAATAAAGCAACTGCTTCAGAACCCCTCTGGGTTCAGCAGATCAATTCAACAACTAATTCAACCAGAAGCAGGGGAAAGATGCCAGGAGGAGAGACGATGGGTGGTGGGGAGGCTTCAGATCTGGCTGCGCCTAACCTCTCACTCCATGTTCTCTCCAGCAGTCTGGAAACACCAAGGTAGGGTGAGATCGTGAGCTGGGGTGAGCTGGGCCCCTCACGTAGAAATGGACATCCCAAGGAGGTATCCGCAGCTCAGGGGAGGCACCTTGGGTCTCTCAGTGGGGGAAAATTAGCACTATCTGGCTTCAAACACGAATGTGGCTGTTTGTTATTTTAAAATGTACAATCTGCTAAAAGGAATGACTAGCAATACAAATGTGTATTATATTTGTGAGGAAGACGTGCTAAGAGGCCATCCTAATCAACTTTCCAGGTACGTATATTTCAAGTACCTTACATCTTACTTAATCTGCCAACAACTTTACAAACTATGTATTTGTACGGTTATTTCCACTTTACATATGTGCAAACTAAGGTTTGGATAATGCATCTGTCCGACGTTACACAAATAATACACGGCAAACTCTGAACTGGCATACAGATGGCTCTGACCTCAAATCCCATGCTACCTTCTTCTCCTGTTCTACCCATGAGTGACACTGGGGGAAGCCGGTAAGACTTGGAATTAACCTCCTGGATCTCTGGAAGGCAGGCAACTAAAGTTTGAGTGTAATGAGAGCATAAGCAGAGTCCCAGGAAAAGTAGGAAGGCAGCGGAGGGGAAGCTGGGGACGAGAAGAGAAAGAAACGACTAGACTCAGAGAAGGCTTGGGAGTTCTGAGAGTTCTGAGATGGCAGACTAGGACACTGAGAAGTTTGATGAGAAGGATCAAAAGGGAAACTAGCACAAAAGGAGGGTAAAATCAAAGGATGCCAGCAAGACAGTTGAAGCTGGTAAATCTGAGCTAAGGGAGCTGAGTAACTAGAATCTGTAACTTGTGAGATGCTTAAACTCTGTTCTTTACATTCTTTCGTCTGTGGTCAATGTCACTTGTATAGAGGGTTGTGTGTAACAAATAGGTACAAGAGTGGTATCGGTAGGGAGTCAGAAAGTCTGCTGGGTTGGGACCAAGAGGACAGAAGGGATTTATTCGCTTAGGCATTAATTCGCTTATTCATTCCTTTACTTATTAAAACTGTTTACCAAGAGTCTACTACTGCTAGACCCTGAAAATCACAAATAAGACCACAATATAGCTTCTACCCTCCTGTTGATCCCACTGCGGGTGAGTACATGGACGGCTGTTCAATCCTTAAGTGATTGTTCAAAGAAGGAGGTATGATGGGAACACTAAAGAAAGGCCCCCAACTCTGTTGGGGTAAGGCTAGTCAGAGACTTGACTTGAGCCCTAACAAATATGGAGGAGTTAACTAGGGAGATGAAAAGGGTGGAGGAAGGAGGATGCATTCCAGGTGAAGGAAAATGCATTTTTAGCAAAGGCATGGTCACATATCACAAAAATAATCCTTGATGCCTGCATATGTGGTGTTAGCAGGAAGAGAAAACAGATCTATTGCAGAGTGATGAGGCATTGCAATAGAGCAGCAGACAGTGCTCTTTGCCTTTCTCTCTTGGAGTTGGAACTCTTGGTTGATCTCAAAGGAATGGAACAATGAGGGTAAGTCAGGCTCAAGGGTTATCTTGATGCACACTTACACAAGCAGCTCCGATTCTATTATCAGATTCAATTATTCACCCTGAAATTGAAAACCCTTCTTACCTTGCCATCCAGCTAGAGGAACTGAATCCTATCTCCCCCACCCCCACCATGAGTTACTTCTCCTCTAGCTGTTTACCTCCAGGGCCTCTGCTTCAATTTATGAGCAACCCATCTGAAAACCTCCCATCTCAACAAGGCTCCCTGGCTGCCTGAGCTGCCTGCATCCTCTTAGCATGCTTGTACTGAATATACAGTGAACTTAATTGGGATTTGATATGTCATAGCATGAAAGCATTCTTCAGCCGTTTCATTTATTACTCTTCAAGTCAGTCATATCATCTTTTGATGTTAGTCAGGAATCGTTTCATCTGGTTTCACCTTATAGTCTCTGGTATGTGGTGGATGCTTGGCAACAGCTTGGGTCTGGCAGGAGGGCATCTACATTGGTGCAGGGTGTGAGTTGGGAGAGCCCAGGATTTGGAATCAGATTTGTTCAATATGTTACACATTTACTGAGCACCTATTACATGCCCGGTGAGGTGCTATATGCTGCAAATGAAAAGGTCATTGGAAAATAAACAGCTTCTCTGTGTAACAGGTGATCACAGTAAGGCCTGGGGGTCAGTACTAGATGGTCAAATATGTAAATATGCAATGGTGATTTAATATGGTAAATGTCCTAAGAGACCTGAGCCCTACATACTGTGGGGCATGATGAATGCGCACAGAAGGAATGAGGAGCTGAAAGGACAGGATCAAGAGCTGTCAGAACTTTTTCTAAGTAAAACGACGCATAAGCTGAACCTTGAGAGAAGCTTTACAGGTGTGGGAGAAGAAACAGCGTAAGCAAAGGACCTGAAGCATAAAACAGCAAAATACCCATGAGAAACTCCTTTCACCTACAGCTCAACTGCTATATTGGCAGGCAATTCTCTCAAACTCCTAGATTCCATAACTCCAGGATGTTGCAAAGATCTAATGACATAACTCACATGAAAGCCATGTTGTAAACTGTAGAGCACCATGCAAATGTAATGTATGTCATGACTAACATTTCAACAGTTCTTTGGTGAATAAGATCTAGACTTTAGGGAATCTCTGAGCAGTTGAATTGAGCCTGTTTGCCAGAGGTTGATGACCCTGCTTTAGGACAAGAAGAGAAGCATCCATTGGAAATCCAATTAAGATAAGCAAACTGTAATCACCTGATTTAGAAGTTGGCCAATATCAGGAACATTAGTGTGTTTGTTTACTCTGTCCAAACCACTGGGGGTTTTTGGTGAATACAGGATGCCAATAATGAATATCTAATACAAGAAGATGCAGCAATTTTCTCCATCATCCATGTCAGAATTGTTTAATATTTATTTGCTACTTCCTTTATATTCAATACAGCCTGTTCATCTGCCTTGGTAGATGGTAAACTAATCCCATGCTGGGAGACCAAGATCTAGATACAGAAGGCAGAGGGATGAGTTTAGGAAATGGAGACATTTTTTCCCCAACCCACTGCCCACTTTACCTATGTACTCCCTGTGATAAAACTCCAAAGGCCAGGCAGGGCAGGGCAGTTGGTGAGACTCCATAGGAATTCTTTATGAGAATTCTTAAGTTCTTCATCATCATCACCACCATCATCATCATCACAACCATCATCACAATTTTTAACTAATATTATTGAGAACTCACCAAGTGCCAAGACCCATTTTAGGGCTTTGCATAGATACAGATTTAATATGCACAGCAACTCCAGTGTGGTGCTTATTATCAACAGCCCCACTTTCCGGATAAGAAACTGCGGTACAAAGAGGTTATAGAACTTTCCCCAGGGCATGCGGCTGCTAAATGGTCAAGCTGGAATCTGAATTTAGATAGTTGCCCTTTGGCACTCCACTCTCTACATTTACTTATATTTTCTTTCCACTAGGGGAAATAATCACGTAGCTATCATCTATTCCACGGTATGTAGTTTCATCAGGAAGATGGGGAGGGAACAGAAAAACTTGTACTTAGCAAGTAGTGGAAGAATGAAAACAGATTAAGCAAGTAAAGAATGCTTCTGGGCCGGGCGCAGTGACTCAAGCCTGTCGTCCCAGCACTTTGGGAGGCTGAGGCAGGTGGATCACGAGGTCGAGAGATCGAGACCATCCTGGTCAACATGGTGAAACCCCGTCTCTACTAAAAATACAAAAAATTAGCTGGGCATGACGGCACGTGCCTGTAATCCCAGCTGCTCAGGAGGCTGAGGCAGGAGAATTGCCTGAACCCAAGAGGCAGAGGTTGCGGTGAGCCGAGATCGCACCATTGCACTCCAGCCTGGGTAACAAGAGCGAAACTCCATCTCAAAAAAAAAAAAAAAAAAAAAAAGAATGCTTCCTTTTTAAATCTAAAAGGCTCCTTTGAAACCACTCCTTGAAAGGAAAGAGGAAGTATTTAATGGAAAGATTTTCTAATTATCTATCTCACTTTATGATCTTAAGTTTAGTATCAGAGGAAAGTAAAAAACATAAGCTCTGAAGATAAAAGATTTATGTCAAATTCTACCTTTCCCACTGACTGCTATGATTAGCTGTAACCTTAAGTAAAGGTGTTCAACTTTCGTTTACTCATCTGTAAAATGGGCTTTATGAATACCTATTTAGTATACTTAGCAGAGATGCTATGAGGCTTATGAATGTGTGCATGTGTGTGAATGTGTTCTATCATGTCTCATAGAAAGTGTTAAATAGAGGTTAGCTACTATTATTACTCAATTTTCTTTGTGTTTAGCATGCAGTAATGCATCCATGTCCATTACTAAACAATAATGTTCTTAATGTGCTATACCAGTCTTTGGGGATATGTGAATAAAATACAAAGTTGTTTAAAAGCAGAAAGAGAAAACGGGATCACAAAGGTGTTAAGAGGGACAACAAGATCCGCAAAGATCTGGAAAAGTTTCTAGAAGGGGCTTATCAGAATTGGTGTCCAGTGCTGATGAGTGGTTAAGAACAAGACAGTAATGCAGAAAGTACAACTGTATTTCTTGAGGTGGAAGAACTGTCTAATGCAAGGATCAGCAACCTTTTTCTGGGAAGTGCCAAACAGTGAACATTTTAGGATTCGCGGGCCATATGCTCTGTCTGGCTATACAATTGCTGTTGTAGGGTGAAAGTGACACAGACAATACTTAAACAAATGGATATGGCTGCGATCCAATGAAACTTTATTTGCAAAACAGGCAGCAGGCCATATTTGGCTGGTGGGAGTTACAGGTTATAGACTCCTGGTCTAACAGAATTCTCATTAATAACTGCCATTAATAAGTGTTTTTGTAGCAAGGTATGGGAATGATTTTATGAATATATATGTATGAATGTAAATGTACCCATTCATATATATGTATGAATGTAAATATGTATGTATGAATGTAAATATGCCCATTCAAAATAATCCTCACAATAATGCTATTCTTACTCATTCTTATTCCAGGTACTTTCCTGAGCGGAAGGGGAAGGGATGAAGCTGTAACTGGAATGCTGGGAATTGCATGTGTTCCTGAATAGGACTTAGAGGTATGAAATGAGTGTGGAAGTAGCTATATGCTATGTGTTTGTATGCACACACATGCATGTTACAGCTAAAAAAAAATATGAGAATTGGCTCAGCAAAACCAGAAATAAACTAAAAATGAAGACACCTGGATCTTGGTTGCAGATTAGCTGTGTAACACTGGGCAAGTCAGAATCTCTGTGCCTCAGTTTCTTCCATATAAAATGGAGTTAGACTTAAATACAAAGTCCCTTTTAGTCGTAAACATCTGCAATTCTAAAACACTGTACAAAAGGATATTAACTGTTGGGCACTTAATGTATTCTACAGTATTTTCTACAGATGATTTAGGAGACTGAATTGAGTCAACTAGAACTGTCATGATTTTAATTGGATTAAAATGACTTTAATGGGTAATTTATCCAGTAGTTTATAATAATCATATAATTAAATAATCAAAGGTATGTCAGTTCAATCTTAAAGGTTTTTATGACAGAGTAGCAAGTGTTTAGGATGAGGTACAATACGATCTTTTAGTTATTTGACAGAGCTTTATTTCATGATATAATTTCTTTCCTTCATGTTATAATTTCAAACTTAATTTGTTAAATTTTGTGGAACTTTCTTGATGAGATTAGATAAAATTAAATTATTTTTACCTTCTCAGGAGATTTTACTTCATCATCAACTTACTTATGCCTTTTTAAGAGAAGAATATTCACCAAGGGAAGCAACGTAACCAATCTGGGCATCAAAATAGTCTTAGTAAAGGTTACAGATCCAAATCAGTCTAAGCATGAAACAAGTGTAACTGCCGTGGCCCTTATTATGACTCAGATAACCTCACTTGGGGAGATGCTAGAAACTTAAGAGTTCACACTGTTTGTCTACTTAAGAGGGACAGGAGGTTGTATTTAGAGACAAAGAGGTGCAGGACAAGCGCTATGTGCAGCTCCATTGGCAAGGCACTATTCCTGATAGCATGGGTTGCCTCTGCACACCTTCAGACTGACCCAGAGTCCCTTGTTAATTCAATTCTGAGCATTTTCTGAGTCGAAGCAGACAATAATGCAGACATGGACAAAATCGTACGGCAACTGTGTGAGTGAACTAAGACCAATGGGGATTATGCTGAGACCACCAAACTCATTTCACTTGTGACCTAATCATCTCTGAAACTGGCCCCCTGTGGATATGCATGTATTAGGATGAAGAATTATTAAACAATGATTCTGGTGCCTGGGATGCATGCTTTTTATCAAGCCCGGGCATGCAAGTCTTCTCCTCCAACTTGTTATAGCCACCTCACCCCTCTCAAACCTTTTTCCCCCATGGGGGAAAAGTATATTCATAGTGGCTAGTAAGAGTCTCCCAAAAATCCACAGAGTGAGCTTCTTCTTTATCAAAAAACTCTGCAGCAAATCCTAGGAGTGAAGGAAAAAACACTTGCCCGTTCAGCTTGAATCTGTGCTTAGCTCTTCATTTATGAGAATATAATCTCCCTTACTCCCTTGAAAGGTGGCAGAGTTTAATAGATTGGAATGATGGAAAGATCTGGTTTTAAATCTTGGCTTTATCACTTCCTAGCTATGTGAACTTGGGCAAAGTTACTTGACCTCCCTAAGGTGCAACTCTATTTTTACAGGATGGAAATAATAATGTTACTTACTAATAACATTATATAATTATAGAACCAATACCTACTGTACTCAAAGTGTAGCTGTGACAATTAATAGACAAATCATACAAGGTGCTTAGCACAGTGCCTGAAACATAGCATTTAATAAACAATCACATTTATTGCTGTGGTGTTGTTAGTGTGACCACCTTATAAAAGAATTCTAATTTGTTAACAAGAAGAGTCTTGTAGATAATTACGTGTAGAGTGTTCACTAGAATGTATATAATGCATATGTTCATTAGAATCTGAACAATCCACGGTCTCATGACTTCATGTTAAACCAAATGACAAGACTACTTACCTAGTCTAGGCACTACACAGCTGGGCACCCCAGAACCCTTCTGCCAGTAAGTGAATGGGCATAAGATCTCCTTTATAAAGTTCCACCACCAGGCGCGGTGGTTCAAGCCTGTAATCCTAGCATTTTGGGAGGCCGAGGTAGGTGGATCACCTGAGGTCAGGAGTTCAAGACCAGCCTTGCCATTATGGTGAAAGCCCATCTTTAATTAAAATAAATAAATAAATAAATAAATAAATAAAGTTCTACCACCCACCAAAGAGTGAAACAGTTGTGCTAAGGTTATTGGCTTCTCAGCCACTAAATTCGAGGTAAAACCTCTCTTTGCTGGAAAAAGAGCGTCAAAATTGCAAACACGTGGGGGTTACCAGTAAACTTCCCTCTCATAAGAACCTACTTTGAAATTAATTTTCAAAACCTTCTAAATTTAGAAATGGCACTTTAAGAGGGATAGCGGGGAGGGGTGGGGAGTTGGGGAGATAGCATGGGGAGAAATGCCAGGTATAGGTGAAGGGGAGGAAGGCAGCAAATCACACTGCCATGTGTGTACCTAAGCAACAATCTTGCATGTTCTTCACATGTACCCCAAAACCTAAAATGCAGTTAAAAAAAAAGAAAGAAAGAAAAAAAGAAATGGCACTTTAAAAATATATGGTGATATAAAAATCACTGAAGTGTATTTTTTCTCTCCTCTGTAAAATAAGGACTCTAAATCAATGTTCTTTAAGGTTGGCTCCATCTTTATATCTACATAGAGAGTTCCATGTCTATGAGAAATAATTTCGTTGCCATGCCATAGAGGCTATAGAGAATGTAGGCATGTTTGTTTCTGACCTTGCCACAGAGGAAACTAGAAGGTCTACAAAGAGAGAAATACTTAGTACCCACAGAGGCACATCAGAATGCAAACCCCACATCAAAATGCTGCTAGAGTTCATAACTCAAATTTCTTTATCCTGTAGCTGCTCAGGGACCCCATTAAATTGTTTTCCACAAATACCATGAGGTTTGAACCATTTGTTATAACATTTGAGTCATTTATAAGATATTTTGATCCGACAAATCTGGAAGTAGCTGTCTAAAGTAAAACACATGACTAATGTCAGCTTCTTCTTGTTTCAGATCAAAGCCGGGAACACCGTAGAGTCCTACAAAATTTTCTCGGGTGTTGAATGGGTTTCTTCACTTCTGTGTGTTGACAGGAAAACAACATGCCATGTCACACACTATGCTGACCTCACTGGAAAAAAAAGATGCTCTACAAATTTGATGTGGAAAAATATTTACGAATGCATTGAGCCAACCAGGTTGGATCCAAGACTAAAAATTATTACGGTATTAAAATGCTATGAAATGCAAACTAACAAAGGAAAAAAGATTCAGTCCAGTATTTCTTTAAGCTTGTGCTGTTCACCTGCTATCGAGGTATTTTTTCTGTCACCATGGTAATGGACAAGCTAATAAAAAAGTGCAAGACTGTTCAAAATTGGTTCCTACACAGAGTGGTGTGACTCAGCCCATGTTGTGTGGACCAGCACCAGCAGCAGAAGCTGGAAACTTGACTAGCCACATCCTAGACCTAAAGGAATCAGAATTTCTCCGAGTGAGAGTTAGCAATGGAGTTGTAACAAGGCCTCCAAGGTGATTCTGTCGCATGCTAATGTTTGAGCCACACTGGAGTAGGATGCTACAAAATCAAAAACATCTGCTATCATAGTGAATGTCCCATGGAAAAAAATCCATTCTTTCTATACAAGAACAAGTAGTCTTGCTACCAAAGCATACTCAATCTCTTTGTCCCTTCTTAAGTTCAGGAGTTTCATTTATTTCCCCTAACATTCTTGGCAGAGTTCACTGCCTGCCAGTGAGCAGGATTCAGTTCATTTTAATCAAGTCTTTATCTATCACATTCATTTAATGCAAAAGGAACTGGTGGCTGTCATCTGTCTAACCACCAAAGACGATACAACAGCACATCTGTGTATCATGCCAAAAATGTCACCAAATGTACCTTTTGAAATAAAGACAAATTTTTATGCTGTTTTATATCCTTTGATCTTGTTTAAAAATTTGGCCTTTTCTCTTTATTGATTAAATTGCAATTTTTCTAAAACAGTTCGTAATTAAATTATCCGGTGAAACCTGCCAAAAGGGATCAAAAGTGATGGAAATAAAAACAGGAAGTTGTATAATGTATAATACCAATGATTTGGTTGCTGAGGTTTTAATCAAATCAAACAGAGCCATAAAATAACAGGTGATTGAATTACACGGAAAGATAATGCATTTGGATTTGAAGAGTCTGATGCGTCTCTGTAAAGTCTGTTAAATTCACAACTGTGCCATCTGCATCTCCCTTGGGAGATCTTGCTCTCAGGGGATTTCCCCCAACACAAGGGACCTGAATGCTGTGCTGAAACCTTTCTTCTTGAAGAAAGATAACATTCGAAAAGTAAAAGAATTACGAAACTGGGAGTTTCTGTAAATTATCCACTCAACAGCAGCTTAATTAAAAACAACACAAGCACTCTCAGAATTTTTGGCAGTACCCCCCTAAGAAATTGCTCTGTAAGAGCTGAAAGCTCAGTAAGCCCCCTCTACCTATGCCTGAGTGACCACTGAAAAACATAAAGGAAACAAATATCATGCAACATGCCGATAAAGAAGAACACATACAGTATCAGTCATCTGCCTGACGGGGTACCTTCTGCCTTACAGTGTCCTAAATACTTTCATAACACCCTAAAAACCTACACCATGCATCCACGTTCACCTTAGAAGGGGAAAGTGGTAGTTTTCCAGTAAGCACAGGTTATATAAAAAGTCAATGTAAGAATTTAGAGTAACACACTAAACCTGAAAAGCTTAAAATCTTCCAACACTCAGCAAACTTTTCTTTCCTCATCCATGGCTTTCAGAAACAGACAATGGCATTATTAACACCTTCCCCATGCATTATTTTGAGAAAATGAACTCCTTACAACATAATGCTGTTAGTCATGCTTGCAAAGAATTGCAAGTCCTTTTCAAAGTTATTGTGCATACCTAGGCAAGGCCAATCCCGACCCCACCCCCCCAACCCCAGGAACTGGAAGTGATTTAATTTATCACTCTACGGAGAAGGAGGGAACTTTTGGCTACTGAACTTTCCAGACAACCTCTGAATCATAGCAGTGATTGTGAAAGCGTTGGTGAGAAATAGAAGCCTGAATTCTTTTCCTGGGGTCTGGTTTTGATGGATGTGGAGGCCCCTAAAGGGTGGTGAGACAAGGTTTAAGCAAACACATTTTAGGGCACAGATTTTGAAAATTGAGTACCGCTGTCCCACCTGCTGTGCTTCATTTCAGTATCCACAGCTGTCATTAGCAGAGAACAAACTGCTTTTCCAACCACACACCACATCGCACTGCTCCAGCTCGTGCTGGAAATTGCAAGACTGTTATGGAAGAGCATGTCCTGAGAGCTCTCCTCCTTTGTCAGATCTTTTTGATTTTTATTTTCCCGGGGCGTGCCAGGGGAGGAGAAAGAAAAAGTGTGCACGCACATAGGTTCAGGATATAAAAGCTTTGGAGAGTAGACTTTAGATTTGATGCTAGGTTCCCCATTTAAAAAATAAATGTACAGGCCAGCTCAGGAATCACAGTAACTCTCAAGTTGCATTTGGCACAAAAGAGATTCTGATGACAAGGTCATCAACAGTCTGATAACATCTATCTATATAGGCTCTATGGACTCAGAGCCATAAAGAGCTTTCAGAAGTCATGCCCTAATTTCATGGTTCATGCAGGTTTCCCAACAACAGTTCAGTGATCTGGCTAGTACACCGAAGACCAGAGTAACTAGGCTTGTTACCCTTTCCTTCCGAGTACTTAGTGAATGACACAAGGCCCAGAGGAAGCCCCACCTCCTCCTCCAGGTCTTCTTGACTGAGCCTCACACACACCCTTAGTCATCCCAGTCTGCCTCTCCAGGTCACAAAATCCACATAATGAAGCATTTAATTAGTCATTTGTACAAGAAGGAACTAGAAGAGAAAGCTGCAGAGGACAGTGAGATTAAAATTAACATCCAGGCTTTAGTTCTGTCTGCTCCCAAGTAGCTACTGGATCAGGGCAAGTCATTTTATATCTCTGGGTCCTCAGCTTTTTCGTCTGTATAATGGAATAGATGAGAAGAGAAAGAGCAGGTCAAATGTTTGCTCAACTCCCTTATAGTGCTTAGATTCTCTTTTCTTCCTGCCCTCGGAAAGTTCATACTTTGTATGGAGAGATCAGATATTAAAATATAACAAGCTGAATAAAAACAAAGGCGCCATCAATGTAATGGGATTTGCCAACCGACAAGACAAAGCAAAATATGATCAAGAATCAATTATAACAGCAGAAATCATAATGCTAATAATACCACCCCCTTAAGACTACTGGATCCTTTTACTTATATACAGGATACAGTCTCAGTTGAAAAAATGAAGTTGGATAACCTTTTAGGGTTAAATTGAGCAGAACTACACCTTTCTTGAGAAGGACAAACAGACCACCACCCTCTGAAGCAATAAAATCACTCTTAGAGTGTGAACAAAGACCCCATGACAAGGACCGCAGGGCAGCTAAGGGCTCCGGTGGGCCTGTCAAGGGATGAAGGCTCAGGGATGAGAGTGATGTCAAAGTCTGGTCATTCCCACGCTCATACCAGTCTTCTGACCCCATCTAGATGTGAATGTTTTCTTTCCTTAGCTATACCCCAGTTAAGGGAGGCCAAGGAAATTGTGTGGGTCATGAAAACAATCAAGTGCACTTAGAAATGATCATATATACTTTCACATGGGCAGTAAGAGTGTTACCTGGCTCTCTCCTTCCGGGCTATAAGCAGCCTCTGTTTCCTGAGTCCCCCTGAGGATAATGGGGGATGACAGCCAACCAGGCACTTGTGTGGGCCCTGTGTGCACCTGGCTTCCTGCATGCTAAAAACTCACCCCAGAGTTATTTGCACTTTTCAGTGAAAGAGAAGGTTACTTTCTGGAGTCTTTTGGATTTACATGGTGTAAAACAGCACGTTCAATAAACCTGGTTTCGGCTGACTATCCCTCTGCAAACTTAGATCTTTGTACTTAGTATGCTCCTATACACACTTCGCATCACTTCACTCATTTGTAGTGCTAGGGAAAATCTAGGCTTCACCTCTGCAGGCATTTGGTAATGCATCTGGAAGGGATGATTTGTCACGTAATTATAAGAACAGATATGATTTTGTTCTGAATTAAACAGCAAGCACTGTGTGTGCAGTTGGCTCCTTTGCCCAAGCAAACTGCTTGTAAATTTTATTCTGCTTTGCCTGGGAAGTTTCCTCTGCTGGTTTTGCCATAACATAGGAAACATGGAAACCTGAAAGCAGGCTGCTCCCTCCTGGAGAAACAATGGCAATATTGTTTTCTATGGCGACTAGGAGATTGAATGACATCTTAGCAAACTTTTCCATGGCCAGTTGAGTGCTCTCATGGAAGAACCCCTTGGCAGTAACTTGAGCCTCTCAGAGTCTTGATGAGGGTAGGGGGAGTAGGGGAGGAGCAGCTTAGTCTTAAAAAAATGACAGAGACCTATACACACCCACGTATACCCACATTCGCATTAAAGATGGAAACTAACTGCACATCAAAACCAGAAAAGCGCATATGCGTGTATACCATGAGCAAGCAAAGAAAAGTACAAAAATACAGAACTCCGACCAGAAGCCAAAGAGAACAGCATTGTCAGAGAAAAATTACCTCTTGATATTAGACAAAGAAGTTTATCAAGAAAATTCTGTAAAACGGAACTGGATATTTTGCATTCTGTAAAATTAGACAGAAATTCCACGCTCCAGGGTCAGGTCATATTCCGGAAAGAGGGAGAACAGTAGGCTAAAACTGAATTGGAATTCCATTTGAAAATGAAAATTTTAAAAGCCTCTTTCTACTAGTTAGTTAATAAAAAGAATAACCTGACTATACCTGGAAGGAACAACAATGAACAATTCAGGGAACAAAATGCAAGGAGGGAGTGGATGGACATCTGTAGGGTCAAAAAGACTGAAAAGATTAAGCAGCTTTCAGTGGCCACAAATACACAGACATAAAACCCTCAATATTTACTCCTGCTGTTTTAATTCCTGCACAAGATGGCAGTCTAAGGTATTTATTTCTATTTCTGTTTGATCATGCATAGGTATTACCAGAAACATAAAGGAAAAGAAATAGCAGCAAATTCTGAGAAGAGGTATTTCTCCTCCATAAACTTCTCTCTGGTAACTAAAACATCGCATTCTATCCTTACGTTCTCTATTTGGGCTAACATTCCAAATATATCAGAAATATTCTCAGATCTTTGGGTTGGGGTGAGGCAAACTCCACATGCTCATGAAATTCTACAAAATGGACATCGTGGTCCATCTTAGACCCACAGCATTTCATGTGTTGAGGCAGAGATGGCTCTTGTATGTGACTCTTCATTTTTCCTAAGCAATTTTTTAATACAATTTTTTCTGTATAATTTTTTTCTAATATGAGTTTATTTTTGATCTCCTTTGGCCTGAATAGAACTTAAAAACAAAATGCTCAATGATTCCAAAGTTTACAACTCAATAGGAGAAAATTCTAAAAGTCAGTGAGTAAAATAAGACCTTTAGGGTTACGGAGAAAAATAAATAGGAAACATACAAGTTCCTACTTCAAGTGTGGGGACTTGGGAGAGACTGCCTTACTACACAGTAATCTACCTAGACCTGAATTTTTATTCCCTTGTGATATGTACAACAGGATAGTCAACAAATATTTAATGTTCATGATAATCACGATAAAGCGTTAACTGGATCACAGCTTATGGCTTCCGGCTGCCTACCATACACTAACATTGTCTACAAAAATCTCTTTTAATCATATCAATACAAAATTTGTGGATATATTTCATAAAAGATGGAAAAATGTCAGACTGTGATGTTGTAACCACCCTATAATTTGTTATCATTTAGTGGAAAGTGTTTGAAAATGTAAAAACTAAAAACAACCATACATTTAAATGTAAAAGGTAAAGAAGGAGTCTTTCTTTTAATCCTTCCATTTAATCACTTGGACAGTATCTTTCATTTACATATGGGCAGCGTTGCAAATTGCAGAAAGTCATATATTTATATACCTTTAAGAAAAGATATCTCCTGCTTCTGTAATTAGCTTTTATTGATTTAACAAATATTCACTTGAGCACTTACTATATGCCAGGCTCTATTCTAAGATTGCATATTGAGCAATAAATAACACAGGCAAACATCCTTCCCTTATAAAGCCTGTATTGGGTTTGAAGAGACAGACAATGAACAATTAAGTAAATGTGGAGTATTTTATCTGGCACTATGGGAAATGGTGAAAAATAAAGTGGGGTAAGGAGGAAGACGGGGAGTAGCAGGGTGGCATAGCAGGGAAAGATGGAGTACTGATTGTCTATACTGAGACTAAGGGACTCTTATAAGATGTCATTTGAGGACTTGAAGAAAGAACACATGGATATGGGGCTGGAGAAAGTACTTGTGACAGAAAGAAAAGTGAAAAAAAAAAAAAAAAGTCCTGAAGAAGGGTGAGCTTGCCGTATGTCAGCAAGGTCAGTGAGCCAGAGGAGGGCAGGTGAGGAAGAGGGTGGTGGGAAGTGCGATCAGAGAGGTAGGCGGGGAAGAGGGGATGGAGGCCAATCATGAATCATTCTGAAGGCCACTGGACATAAGGGCATTTGAGTGCCACTGCCTATTGGTGTTCAGCTGTGTATCTTTGACACTATGGTGACACAAAATAAATTCTCTAAAAGGTCTATTCTTTTTTCTGGTTTTGAATAAACAAACAAATAAGACAAATATAGCTTGCTGGTTTGAGTATGGCTCAGTTATTTTTAATTTAATTTTTGGTAAGTAATTTTTAACCCATATACCAAAATCCCATTTGTGTGATAAGGGAGTGCAGATGGGATCCTGAGGGATATGGAAATTAATCCCAGTTCTGTTGAAAGACATTTTAATAACTCATACGTTATTTTACCTCATGTGAATTTCTAGCAAGTGGGCTTTCTTCAAAACTTTCGAAGGAACATGTCTGCAGGGTATCAAAACAGAAATTGCTAAAGTTGGAATGAAGAAACTTGATTTTCTTTTTCGCTAGCGAGTGTACAACTTTTCTCCACTTTCTTCCATTAAAAATTCAACCGCCATCAATTGTGGACCTATTATGTGGCTATAATATTTATCTTGAGCTGCCAACTGTAATTATAAGGTATAGTTCTTAGCTGTTAATAAATTTAAATCTCTATAGTCAATATTTTTGCTGGCTGATATGTATTCTTGTTATTAACAAACTTTCACCAAAAATACTGGGAATGCTGTGACCACGATACATACCTAAATAACTGCTGGGTGTATTAACTTGGCATCCTTGCCAAACTTCCAAATTTTTTATTTAAAGCACTGAAGCAAATATGTATCTAAAATGCCCATTCGATTTATTTGAGAGAGACATAAATTATTGGCCAGTATTTCCATATGCTCTCCCATTCATTTGAAGCTTTTTCTCTCATCATTTCTTTTGCTTAATTCCTGTCTGTCTCTATAGTTCTCAGCTCCCTTCCAAGTCTGGGTTACTGGGTGTTCCTCCCATTGAATCCCATAGCATGCTGGTCTTTTGCTATCATAGCACTAATTGTAATTGCCAATTTACTTGTCTGTAACTTTCCCAAAGGCTCTAAACATCACCATAGCAGGGACTGTGTTTATTTTGCAATGTTTCCCTGACAGCCAGAACAATTGCCAACACATAGTAGGTGCTGAATAAATATTTGCTTAAATCAGCCCTTGAAGATGCAACTCTGAATAGGGAACTAAAGAAAAATATATCAATTCATAAACTCTTCTACTTAACTTTAACAATTTAATTCATTTAATTCTACTGCAAATGTTACCTTTTAAAATGGCCAGCCAATTAAAAATGCTACAAAGGGACTGTTAGAGAATTTCCATCCCATATGCCAAGGAAGCTAAAACCGGTTTGTTCTGCATATGATTAGAAATATAAAAGTCTTGGGAATCACATTTCTTAAAGCTCATGCCAGCTTTTATTGTTGGTAGTTTTGTAAACGCATTACATATTCTATGGTATTTGTGAAGTCCTCAAAGCACATGCAATATAAAACCTTCTGCTAAGCACAGTAACACACAACATAAGAAAAAAAGGCCTGGCAATGTAAGTCAGCTCACAGAGGAATTCAAGGGGTGGCCTGCTCAGTCCACGCTACACAGAATTGGGTCTTCATTTAAGATCAAGCAGGGAACTTGAGATCCACTGGTAAGTCTCTCACCTAAAAAGATCAGACTTGAAGTGTTAGGTCTCTAAGCATTTCTAGATTTAATGCGTGGAAAATTTTGGAAGCAATGGCCAACACCCTATGTGGTGTGGGTGTCAGTAATTGTAGTTTGGGACTGATACTAATTTTTACCACACCAGAATAACATCTAAATAACAATGTCTAGATAAGGTTGTTGTGCACAGGACCTTTTCTAAAAACAGTTATTCTTTCTACCAATTAGCTTTTACCAGAGCAATTAATTCTTTACTATTGAGTTATGAATGTTTCCTTGTACACTAAATAAATTCTCCCTCTAAAGGGAAAAATGAAAGGTAAAGTAAAAGGATAAACAAAGCAGTGTAGGGAAAAGATTCAGTTGGGAGTCATTTTCTTCCTTCAGCTTTCCCTTCACCTTTTCTGGCAGGGGTTGCATTTTCCCCATGTATCAAGTAATATTTCTTCCCATAAAGCTTTCTAGAACATGCATTTTTAAATGAATCGCATTTTTAATGAGGCTCAATAAACTACATATGAGGATGAAAGCCTTTGCCCCATTGCCATGCCATTTTTTTTTCTCAAAGGAATAAGAGATAGTACAATATGGCCCGGAGATGCTCTGTGTCAACCAGATTATATAAAACACACTGGAGCTATGGAATCCGAAGGTATCATTCTATCTTACCAATTAGGGTCTTGTTATTTTCTTTTCTGATCACTTACTGGGCAACTACCACATGTAAATATGTTTTCATATGTTATCTTAGTCTCTAAAACCATTTTATGGCATGAACATTATTATAGTCATTCTAAGTATTTTTATAGTCATTGTAAGTCTCTGAGTTACTAAGTGGCTCAACTGGCATGGAAACTCAAGCCATTTAGAATATATGACTCATATTAGAGTATTACATAGTGTGCACTAGCAGCTACTACTATAATTGCTGATATTGTTATATATTCCAGGTAAGGTCTCACTTATCTATTTAAGACGTCAAAGGCATTTACTTTTGGTTTTTGTATTGATATATTTTTCTGCCATCATTTTACATGTATTCCTGGTTATTGTCTGATAACTGTAGAAATTTCACAAAGAATCAATCTTGAGAGAGCTTAATACATACGATTTTTTAAAGTAATTGTTGAACTATACTCATGAAGAACGTGGCAACGAGCAGAGTATAGATGGTGTAGTGGCTGTGTGAGTAGCTAAGTTTGGAGTGTGTTAGATACTCCAGATCTACAAGTTTCCATAAATCACTGAATAAAATGTTCTTACGTCAAGCAAGACCCAAAACATGGTGCCTTAATCTGCAGCACAGAGATGGACTGGTAAGAAGCAGAAGGAGCTTTTATGGATGGGGGACAGCTTGCAGTAAGTTATTAGGATAGACTAATAGAAGAGAAGGAAACTGGGGGAAGGTTTTAACACATGATATTCTGAAGACTTAAAGAAAGAGGCTTGGAGATGGTACAGAAGTAAAGCAAAGAGATGGAGAAGATTTCACTGAATAAGGGGAAAAAATTTCATAATAGGGGTAAGCAGAGGTATACAAAGGAGACTATTTGGAGGAAGTTCTCTAGAAAATAAGAAGAGAATTTGGCTTTGCAATTATTTTGAGCAGAGAAAATACACAAAGTCAAAGATAAAACTAAAACTACTTCACAAGTGAACGGACAGTCAAAATCAGGTCAGCACAAGGCTCTCCCCGATAGAGAGCAGAACAAGAGCTCAGCTCTGGCTAACAGCCATGAGGATGATGAGTAAGAACCTAGATATAACTGCCAGGGCACTAGCAGAATAGAAGGAGCCTTCTCTACTGGGAGGAGGGAAGAAAAGGGGACACAAAAGACAAATGTTAAAAAAAATGGGGGAGGGCCATAGGAAATGCACTTAAATTATGGCTAGAAATGAAAAAAAAAAAAGGTGCTTTTCATAAATCACCCCACTATTCCACTAACCCCAGCTGCCATTTGCTTTTAATTTAGCAGACTTTCAGTCTATTCTACCTGGGGTGTTAAAATAAGTGCAAAGATCATTTTTAATGCTGCTATGGATTTGGGAACCCATAAATAATATTTTATTTTCTTGTATCACCCTCATGGCTTGAAATTAATTTTTGGATGGGGAGCAATTGGATGAATTAGATGAAATAATGATACTCGAGCTCATTAGAGGGTTTACTCATAGGGTCCTTTCCCTGAATAATGATTCATTTTTTATTTTAAGGTATAAATGTACTCCAGAGAAAGTTCCCAGCGCAGTCGTCTCTTTGTTTTGTGACATACAACTTCCTGAGACTATGACACCTAGCACATGAAAGTCCAACACAGAAATTAGAAATCAACATCGGATCTCCGAAAGAAGGTCTTAGGAGAGCCGCTCTTCACTCAGCTGCTGCAGGCTCTACCTGCTGCTCAGGTTCAGAAGCGGCTCAGGACTGTTAACACCCAAGTCATGAACCTGAAATCCAGACACAGGCGCCGTTTTCGAAGGCTAAGAAAAACCCTGATTCCAGAAGGGAGACCAATATAAAACAAGAAATAGGAATCGGAAAGATTCTATTTAAAAAATCTGATGAGAAAGGAGAGAGGGTAACAGGAAGGTTGCAACATGCTATTTTGTTGTGTATTATTGTTGTGAAGGAGAGTGCCCAATATTTAGAATATATTATTACCTAAAAGTAATATTTTTAAGTAAATGTTAAATTTTAAGGACAATAACAGACTTGCATTTCAAATTCACCTTTTAATACGATTGCCACTGTTAGACAACAGATCAAACTATTTATAGATTATGCAAAATGCATATTACTGAGTTGCAGACCTTTCAGGCTACCATCATAAAGAGGGATACTGTTTCTTTTATTATTGGCTTTAATCTTCAAATACACTGTTTTACTTTTTGTTTTTCCATATAAAGAAAATCTTCATTAAAATAGTACCTAATAGAATGGATGGACAGATGAGATATGTTTAGCACACATTCCTTAATTTATATCATTTCTGTAATAATTGAGATTTAAGGAAATATAAAAGTATATGTTGATATGAATTCCAGTAGCTAACATTAAATATTAAAATCACAAAAAATAATTTCTCAATGTAAATCAAAGAGAAAGACAACATTCTAAGTATGGATATTTTTTAAGTACACATTTTTAAAAGTTTTTATTTTATAAGTGGTTCCTAGTTAGTAAGGAAGACTTTTCTCATCTTGTGGAATAATTCAAGCCATTTTTGCATGTTGAAAATGCTTTGGGCCAAGAGGCGGGTGATGACTTATCAGCTCTTACAATGGCCAGCTCTACCTTTTCCCTTTTCATGGTTGACATTTAAATCTAGTTTAGATTGCACTTGAAACATGTTTGGAGATCACATTCTACCAAAAACAACAGATTCTGCTTGTGGTTACCCTGCCTGAAGGGATTTGTCTCAGAAAGTGAGAACCTACAACTGAAGAGGTTTTTTTTTTTTTTTTTTTTTTTTTTTAAAGCTGATGTAACAAACATCCAGGCCAGACAAGAATCTTATCTAAAGAAGTTTGCATAGTATTTGTGTGAATGAGGCCTTATTTTCCTCCAGTAACTCTTTTCTTGATGGAAAGGACAACAACAACAGACAACTTAGTCCCAGAAACTTGCCTTCTGCTGGTCCTGATCATTTGGGTCATCCTCATGTTACTTAAAAACCACACCTGATTCATCTGTAGCAGCCTTCCAGATGGTCTGGCTGCACTGATTAGATGTGGGAAATCAGTCTAAGGGACTTCCCTGGCTCCCCTTATCTTTTCCTCAGAGCATATAAACCTACTTTGAAAGACACCCCAGAGAGAAACTCATATAGCTTTACATTCAGAGAACTCCAGCCTCAAACTAAAAATGCCACTTCTTGGGATTCTTAAACCCCCAACTCCGCCCTTCCTAGATTCAAAAAATTAACATCCCTTTGTGGTATTGCATTTCTTAAAGAAAAAGCCCAACTGAGACTCCGCGCGTTTGATTGTTTGTGTATGGCTCAGTGATTGCTGGACACCAAATTGCTAGGTGCCATCCTCAAACTCCCTTCCGTTTTTGTCTTGTCTAGGGTACTCTGACCCCGAACTACCGTTTCATGAGAAGTCAGTGAGGAGGGGCAGTAACAATGGGGAGAATGTACAAGAAATGCAGTGAACCCTTGATTCCTTTATTTTCTTCCATTCAGACTCCACAAGACAGAAACAAAACAAAGACTGGAGTTGCGCAGAGGAGAAAAAGAAACACAGACCAGCCATTCTTCTTCCTATGTCTCACTGTGAGAAGGCTGCCAGAGATAAACGGTTGGAAATAGCAGTAAAGCAAGAAAAATGAGAAAGAAAGCATCCACACCCACAGAAGGAGCATCAAGAAGTTTCAGTGTGTGGGGCGCTGTTCAGCCTGCAAACACTGTTACTAGTATCACAGGACTGTGCATCATCAATAACCGATTAGAGGGTTTCTATTACAATTGCTTGAAATCTCTGCCCCATGGGCAAGTGCTAGATTTAAGCAAGTCAGGAGGCACACCCAGATAAAAAACATGCTGATGTAGCTGCCTGTGGCAGCTAGACACAGGGTTAGGGTGGATTGCCCAGACCTCGAGGTATGCTGGAGCTTACAAGTGATCTCAGACTACTTTGCTGTCTTTCTGCTTTTGGCTGGGGTGGTATAAGGAAACCATATCTTTAAGCACTGTGGGAAAATAGGGGTCTAAGCTTGGTTATGTTCTTTCTGTTTGTTTTAAAAAAATGTTTAAAGCTTGAAATTTATCCTCTAGGATTTGAAGGGCATTCAGAAAAGGAAGATAGTGTACTAACAGCTTTCAAATTTAGTATTTTATTTTCCTGGGGATTCAATCATAGCATTAACCAAAAGGTTCCTAGGAAAGTGTTGTGTTTACTGTAGGAGAAACCCTGGAAACCTGAAACAAGTGACACTTTCCTAGTGTTGTATTTAAAATAAACATTTTCCTGTGTAATTACACAACTTTTTTTTTTTTTTTTTTTTTTTTTTTTTACCTATTACAGCAGTCTCTTTTATCTATAGGTCTATTCACATCACTCCCCACCACACACACACACACACACACACACACACACACACACACACACTCTCTTTCATTCATTTAACCCCCAACCCACCCCAGATTTTAAAAATAAACCTCCTTATGTGGTATTGCATGTCTTTTCTTAAAATTATACTATTAGTTCTGGGATACATGTGCAGAATGTGCAGGTCTATTATATAAGTATACACATGGCATGGTGGTTTGCTGCACCTATCAACCCATCATCTACATTAGGTATTTATCCTAATGCTATCCCTCCCGTAGTCCCCCACCCCCTGCCCAGTGTGTGAAGTTCTCCTCCCTGTGTCCATGTGTTCCCATTGTTCAACTTCCACTTATGAGTGAGAACATGCAGTGTTTGGTTTTCTGTTCCTGTGTTAGTTTGCTGAGAAAGATGGCTTCCAGCTTCATCCATGTCCCTGCAAAGGACATGAACTCATCCTTTTTTAACAGCTGCATATAGTATACCATGGTGCATTTGTGCCACATTTTCTTTTTCCAGTCTATCACTGATGGGCATTTGGGTTGGTTCCAAGTCTTTGCTATTGTGAATAGTGCTGCAATAAACATACATGTGCATGTGTCTTTATAGTAGAATGCTATATAAGCCTTTGGGTATATACCCAGTAATGGAATTGCTGGATCAAATGGTAGCTCTGGTTCTAGATCCTTGAAGAATCGCCACACTGTCTTCCACAATGGTTGAACTAATTTATACTCCTGGCAAAGGTGTGAAAGCATTCCTATTTCTCCACATCCCCTCCGGCATCTGTTGTTTCCTGACTTTTTAATGACTGCCATTCAAACTGGCTTGAGATGGTATCTCCTTGTGGTTTTGATTTGCATTTCTCTAATGGCCAGTGATGATGAGCTTTTTCAATGTTTATTGGTTGCATAAATATCTTCTTTTGAGAAGTATCTGTTCATATCCTTTGCCCATTTTTTGATGGGAATTTTTTTCTTGTAAATTTAGCCCTTTGTCAGATAGATAGCAAAAATGTTCTCCCATTCTACAGGTTGCCTGTTCACTCTGATGATAGTTTCTTTCACTGTTGAGAGCTCTTTAGTTTAATTAGATCCAATTTGTCACTTTTGGCTTTGTTGACATTGCTTTTGGTGTTTTAGTCATGAAGTCTTTGCCCATGCCTATGTCCTGAATGGTATTGCCAAAGTTTTCTTCTGGGGTTTTTATGGTTTTAGATCTTACATTTAAGTCTTTAATCCATCTTGAGTGAATTTTTGTGTAAGGTATAAGGAAGGGGTCCAATTTTAGTTTTTTGCATATGGCTAGCCAGTTTTCCCAATATCATTTATTAAATAGGGAATCCTTTCCCCATTGCTTGTTTTTGTCAGGTTTGTCAAAGATCAGATGGTTGTAGATGTGTGGTGTTATTTCTGAGGTCTCTGTCTGTCCCATTAGTCTATATATCTGTTTTGGCACCATGCTGTTTTGGTGACTGTAGCCTTGTAGTACAGTTTGAAGTCAGGTAGCATGATGCTTCCAGCTTTGTTCTTTTTGCTTAGGATTGTCTTGGCTCTATGGGCTCTTTTTTGGTTTCATCTGAAATTTAAAGTACTTTTTTCTAATTCTGTGAAGAAAGTCAATGGTAGCTTGATGGGGATAGCACTGAATCCATAAATTACTTTGGGAAGTACTTTGGCCATCTTCATGATATTGATTCTTCCTATCCATGAGCATGAAATGTTTTTCCATTTGTTTGTGTCCTCTCTTATTTCCTTGAGCAGTGGTTTGCAGTTCTCCTTGAAGAGGTCCTTCACATCCCTTGTAAAATATATTCCTAGGTATTTTATTCTCTTTGTAGCAATTGTGAATGGGAGTTGACTCATGATTTGGCTGTTTATCTATTACTGGTTTATAGGAATGCTTGTGATTTTTGCACATTGATTTTGTGTCCTGAGACTTTGCTCAAGTTGCTTATCAGTTTAAGAAAATTTTGGGCTGAGATGATGGGATTTTCTAAATACACAATCATGTCATCTGTAAACAGAGACAATTTGACTTCCCCTCTTCCTGTTTAAATATACTTTATCTCTTTCTCTGCCTGACTTCCCTGGCCAGAACTTCAAATACTATGTTGAACAGGAGAGTTGAGAGAGGCCATCCTTGTTGTGCCAGTTTTCAAAGGGAATGCTTCTAGCTTTTGCCCATTCAGTATGATACTGGCTGTGGGTTTGTCATAAATAACTCTTATTATTTTGAGATACATTCCATCTATTGAGTACTGGGAGTTTTTGGCATGAAGGGGTGTTGAATTTTATCGAAGGACTTTTCTGCATCTATTTAGATAATCATGTGGTTTTTGTCATTGATTCTTTTTATGTGATATGTTTATTGATTTGCATATGTTGAACCAGCCTTGCATCCCACCGATGAAGCTGACTTGATTGTGGTGGATAAGCTTTTTGATGTGCTATTCAATTCGGTTTGCCCGTATTTTACCGAGGATTTTTGTTCGATGTTCATGAGGGATATTGATTTGAACTTTGCTTTTATTGTTGTGTTGCTGCCATGTTTTGGTATCAGGATGATACTGGCCTCATAAAATGAGTAGAAAGGACTATCTCTTTTTCTATTGTTTGGAATAGCTTTAGAAGGCATGGTACCAGCTTCTCTTTATACCTCTGGTAGAGTTCAGCCATGAATCCCTCTGGTCCTGGGCTTTTTTGGTTGGTAGGCTATTAATTACTGCCTCAATTTCAGAACTTGTTATTGGTCTATTCAGGGATTCGACTTCTTCCTGGTTTAGTCTTGGGAGGGTGTATGTGTCTAGGAATTTATCCATTTATTCTAGATTTTCTAGCTTGCATAGAGGTGTTTATAGTATTCTCTGATGGTGGTTTGTGTTTCTGTGGGATCAGTGGTGATATCCCCTTTACCATTTTTTATTGTGCCTATTTGATTCTTCTCTCTTTTCTCCTTTATTAGTCTGGCTAGTGGTCTATCTGTTTTGTTAATCATTTCCAAAAACCAACTCTGGGATTCACTGATTTTTTTGAAGGGTTTTTTTCTGTTTCTCCTTCTAGGCTCAAAATAAAGGGATGGAAGAATATTTACAAAGCAAATGAAAGGCAAAAAAAAAAAAAAAAAAAAAAAAAAAGCAGAGCTTGCAATCCTAGTCTCTGATAAAACAGATGTTAAACCAACAAAGATTGAAAGAGACAAAGAAGGGCATTACATAATGGCAACGGGATCAACACAACAAAATCTAACTATCCTACATAGGTATATACCCAATACAGAATCACCCAGATTCATAAAGCAAGTACTTAGAGACCTACAAAGAGACTTAGACTCCCATACAATAATAGTGGGAGACTTCCAGCACCCCACTGTCAATATCAGACAGATCAATGAGACAAAAAATTATCAAAGATATTCAGGATTGAACTCAGCTCTGGACCAAGCGGGTCTAATAGACATCTACAGAACTCTCCACCACAAATCAACAGAATATACATTCTTCTCAGTACTTCACACTTATTCTAAAATTGACCACATAATTGGAAGTAGAACACTCCTCAGCAAACGCAAAAGAATGGAAATCATAACAGTCTCTCAGACCACAGTGCAATCAAATCAGAACTCAGGATTAAGAAACTCACTCAAGACGGCCTGGCGCGGTGGCTCAAGCCTGTAATCCCAGCACTTTGGGAGGCCGAGGCGGGTGGATCACGAGGTCAAGAGATCGAGACCATCCTGGTCAACATGGTGAAACCCCGTCTCTACTAAAAATACAAAAAATTAGCTGCGCATGGTACCGTGTGCCTGTAATCCCAGCTACTCAGGAGGCTGAGGCAGGAGAATTGCCTGAACCCAGGAGGCGGGGGTTGCGGTGAGCCGAGATCGTGCCATTGCACTCCAGCCTGGGCAACAAGAGCGAAACTCCGTCTCAAAAAAAAAAAAAAAAAAAAAAAAAAAAGAAACTCACTCAAAACCACACAACTACAACATGAACTCACTCAAAACCACACAACTACATGGAAACTGAACAACCTGCTCCTGAATGCCTAGTGGGTAAATAATGGAATTAAGGCAGAAATAAATAAGTTATCTGAAAACAATGAGAACAAAGATACAACGTACCAGAATCTCTGGGACACAGCTAAAGCAGTGTTTAGAGAGAGATTTATAGCACTAATTGCCCACAGGAGAAAGCAGGAAAGATCTAAAATCGACACACTAACATCACAATTAAAACAACTAAAGAAGCAAGAGCAAACAAATTCAAAAGCTAGCAGAAGACAGGAAATAACTAATATCAGAGCAGAACTGACAGAGGTACTGTATGTCTTAAAGGAAAATCCCAGCTAAGACTCTGTGGGTTGTGTATGGCTCAGTGATTGCTGTACAACAAATTATTAGGTGCCTTCCTCAAACTCTTTTCTGTTTCTTTCTTTTCTGAGGTACTCTGACCCGAAGCTACTGTTTTAGAAGAAATCAGTGAGGAAGGGCAGTGACATATATTTTTTTATTTCTCATATTAATTTTGACTTTATAAAGAATTGCTGTTCAATGTAAAAAAAAAAAAAAACCAAAAAAACGAAAAAAAAAACAAAGTAGGGAAACAGAAATATATACCTATGGTTTAAACAACAGTAATAGCAATAAAGATTGCTTTTATTGCAGAAACTATTTCGGGCCTGCAAAACTTTACATGTCTTAGAAGAAGTCTCTCTCATTGTCTAGGTCCCTGTAGGTCCAGGTCTGACTCCAGTCCTGTTCCCCACCTCTGTAGGTTTCCCAGCTGAAACGTCACTAGTCTAACTTCACAGTCTGATACCCAAATTGGGAAGCAACTTGTTTTGAGACAGTGAGGCGCCAAACACAAGACCTAAGAGAGAAACCTCACAGTCAGGAAGTCCCATCATGCCCAAGGGGTCATTTGTAGAAGGCAGAACATTCTCCTTTGGTTTCACACAGCAACAATGCACACACATTAAAAAAATGAACACAGCGGGGCTGACAGGTATTTTTCTATGCTTGCGGAACACGTAAGAAAATACAAGCATCCTTGACGAAACTGCTGCTCCAACTTTAAATGTTTCTCTCAAGCTGCTTGGGAAGTGCTTGCTCTCCCAGTGCTTGATGTGAAACTGAGGTCTGTTCTGAGCCCTGGCATGGAGCTCGGCTCCAGGGCATGCCATAGAAACAGAGAGCTCAGCTGACACAATATAATTTGGAGCCATTACAATGTATTGTATGTAGGACACTACTGTGGAGCTCTTAATATGCAGAATTTTGCATAGTATGAATGCTAATCATTTTTACGATGATGCTATTCATATAATATGTAATACTTGCTAAACAAAATTATGAAACATAATTACTGCTCAGACACAGTTGCTGCTTTCAGTCCTCAAAAACCCAGTCATTTAAAATTGTGTTTTCTTTAAATAAATGGCAACAATCCCCGCTAAAGACTATGTGCCTAGATAATTTCCTTTTCAAAAAAGGAGCCTTTTTATCTTTAGTGAGTGACAAAACATCCTTTATGAAAGGTTTATAACTCAGCCATTTAAATTCGCTTCAGGCTGAAATTTGGCATGCGACTTCTCATCCTGGGAGCACAGTTTTTATTTTACTAAATTTTAGTGAAATTGGTTTGGCTGGTTTTTAGTCACAGGGAAGCAAAGGGGCTAGCTCCTCCCTCTATTTTCAGCTAGATAACCACAGAGCCTTAATTACACACCGTCTCTTTGCTTGCCTCTCACAGCAGGCTGAGGTAACATGGGGCATGTCTTAATACATATCCATGTGTCCTCATCTACACAACATGTGGGTACACACAAAAACACAGGAAGATAGGTGAGAAAGTTCCTTCCATTCTGCCTGTCGTTGAACTGAAGAGCAAATCTATGGTTTCAGAGTCACAAAGCGATGCCCTTGTATTGCTCCCGGAGGAGCAGCGCCGAGACAAGACAATTTCTTCCCTCTGGCAAGAGTATAAATTAGGAGTGTGAAAAAAAGAAAGAAAGAAAGAAAGAAAGAAAGAAAAAGACTAAGAGAGCAAACAGAACTTTACCATAATATCTTCCCCTGATTGTCAGAAAGTATTTAAAGGGATTTTTCAGTTTTATCAATGTGTGAGAGAGCAAAAGAAAGTAAATTCACAAAATACCAAAAAAAACCACCTTACATTTCAATTTGCCACCAAAATGATGATGAGAAGTTTCCTGGGACGTATAAACTGGCTTGTCAAATGAAAGGAGAGACAGCACTGGATGGTTTCTGAGCACAAAGCTTACGCAGTGAGAATGAAACATAATTGTAAAGCTCCCCTCATCAGGTCAACATACCTTACCAGGAATTTTTATGATAAACAAAATGCATATCCTGAGTGCTGAAATACCATAAATCAAGGTTAAAGGACAGTGTAGTTCTAACAAATATAGTGACAGGTTAAGATCAAGGGATGCCTTGACATTCTCCTCAAAAAGGTCAATCTAACTGGTCTGCAATGTAAAAATGAAGAGCCTGCCATCATTGCCATGGTGAAAGGTCAGACACCAGCCGATTGGTGATAGAATTATCAAATTAACCAATCGATGTGTGTGAGTAATAGATGTAAGCAATCCTCTGGGAGGGCCACAGGGCAAATGCCAGCTCATCAATAACACATCGCCGTGGACGGGAAGCTCCTTGCTTCAATCCCTGTCCCTTTCGTTACCAAGAGGAGCCAAACCATGTCCAATGTGTATCCTATTTACATATTACATTCTAAGTGGGATGAAAGGCCACTGAGTCCTTCGATGAAATCTTCTACACATCTCTGCAAAATAATTACCATCCTGGGTAGGAAGAAGAGCGAGAAATTCTCCTCTTTGCCTAAGAGAAACATTCATGTCCATCTAAGTAAATGCAAAAAAGAATCTGTTTCTCTACCTGCTCTTATCAGATTCAGGCCCAGACTCTCTTAGTAAAAGCATGTTACCTGTGACAGTTACAGGTATATAAATTTCATGCTTGATTGTGTGTCAACTTCTACATTGTTTAAAACATATTTTTTTTTTACAGATGTGCCTATTATCACAGCAACATGAAAATCTTTCAGAGGTAATACCACAGTGGGGGTGTTAACAGTTCTCATTGCTAATTAGGGATTTACTCTCCATCGATAAGTGAGCGTAAGTCCTATTAATGTTAATGGGGTTACACATCTGTATTGAAGGCAGCATAGATTCCCTAAGTGAGTGAGATTATCGCCCTGCCTGTGAACATCTCTGAATGTTTGCATAGCACTTTGATTATGGGACTATCTTGACATAACCTCAAGAAAAACTCAAATTGTAGTCTAGTTGACCCAATTTCAGTAGTTTTGGTACAAAAGAGTGAATGGCTTACCCAATTTCAATAAATCTGGGTGAAAAAAATAATTTGATCAACAACTTGGATGTTTGCCTACAAATACCATACTTTTGGCTATGTGTACATTTCGGTAGAGATAATTAAAACACACATACACACACTCACAAGCACTTTTGGCCATATATGATAATATGTAAATACTGGCAATACTTTTGACTTATAAATTAATATGCTTAGCCATTTATTTCCACAAGCAATGCTTACAGCCTTAAGCAGAATAAAGTATTATAGTGCAGAATAACATATTATTGTACTTTCTACGACAAAATATTTTATCAAGCTTGTCCTCTGAAGGTGAACCAGAACAATTCAATATACTTATTTAAAGATTTAAAAGCCTTGTGATTATCATGCTAGAGCTAATATGGTAGCTACCAATCATATTTGCCTCTTCAAATCAATTACAATTAAAGAACATATAAAATTCAGTTCCTCAGTTGCCTGAGCTGCAACCCTAGTGCTCACTGGCCACATGTGGCTAGTGCCTACCATATATGACCATGCAAAATAGAATGTTTCCATCATCACAAAAAGTTCCACTGGACAGTATCATCCAGAGACCTCACTGTCTTCACCCACAAAGGACCAGAATGGCCTATTCTGAGATCTAGAAGCCTGTATCTAAATCTTGGCTTTATGTGTAATCTCTAATACAACACTGAGTCAGTTATTTATCTTCTCCATGTCCCTTTTTAGGCATTGAGAAAAAAAATCTTTAAATGTTCATCTCTCATAAGAAATGCAGCAAAAGGACTGGCTTTGGAAATATTAAAAAATGGCTTTTCTATTTGTAGCTGTTTTCTTTTTACTTGTGGAGGTTTGTTCACAGTAACTTTTCACCAGGTCCCCAAATATTTTGCTACTAAATTGTTTATGTTTCAAATTTGAAATCATGGTAGGTTTGAGGAATTTGCATTGAGTTTACAAGATAGAAAAATAGAACCGATAAGGAGAGGCTGCTGTTGCTGTTGCTGCTGCTGTTGCTGCTGCTGTGGTGAAAAACTGTATTTATGCTTTGTGGGCTAGGGGTTCAGCCCTTTGGGTCAGCTCTAACTGGTCTCTCAGAATAAATATGCTTTAGAGCTTCCAGGCCTGGTGGTGCTACGGTGGCATCTGAGGCTCTCTAGGAGAGGAGCTTGCTCCTGGACATGAATTCATTCTCTACCAGGTACAGAAAGCAAACAGGGAGGTAAACAAACACAAAAGGACTCGATTTGTTCCAGCACAGTGCAGGGTGATGGAATGACTGCGTATGTTGTGTGTGCCACTATGCCTCTCTCCCTGCCTTCAAAGGCTCCAAGTTCATGTGCATGCCCTTCCATTTTATCAGTATTAAAAATGACATGACAACCAACAAGGTCTGGTTGCAGAAGCTGTAAGTAAGCTGTCACCTCTCTCCAAAACTCCATGGAAATATGGAATATCTAACCGTCTCTGAACAAGCTCAAGGTTCTAGATTAATGAACGGCATTAACAAGGCACTGATGTGAGGAAGTACAACCCACTTACAATGTCACTGTATACTCTTCAATGGATCCTGAAGGAAAATTGACAGAGGCAATAAGAAGAAAAAAAAAAAGGAAATCTAACTGGGATTTAGATGGTAATTTCAAATGGCATAAACATGCTTAGCAATTTTCTCTCCAAATGTCATAAGGTAATTATTTAGTAATAAAAAACAGAAAAGCTATGAAAAATTGATCAGGCAGATAATGGGTTCCAAACTTATAGGCACCATGTCTTCCTATTTAATATGAGAATGTTTACCTGCCCATGAAACAAATGAATACAGGGTAAGTCACTGTCTTCAGTGATGCTCAGACACAAAAGCTATAACCTCTTATTACTCTAACTTTGCCTTGCACAAAGAGAACTTTTTTCTTGATAAAAAGATCCTACTTCATGAATATGGTAGAGCAAAGCCAAAACGCAACAAAACAGCCCACAATATTTTAGTGAAAACAATGCATTTCTAATTACAACTCTTCCGCTGCAACCTTTTGCTACAATATTCTTGAAACCTACCAAGAACTCCAGATTTGAACAGATGAAAAATCAATAAAAAGCAGATCAACAATGCTGAGGTATTGAATTGAACCTACATGTTCTGTTTGAATCTCCAACTCATAAAACAGTATTACAAAACAAGCATGTACCACTCAGCAGGAAACTCGACAATCTAATCATCACCTCCTATTCCGAGGCCAGCCAATTTATAATATGTTCTGGAGGTTACTCTTCTTGCACTTGAAACAGCAGCATTCATATCTGCCAAAATGTAGCACAAAATATTGTGTTTCAACTGAAATAAAAAACTAAAAAGGAGTTACGGGTTTTAAAGCACAACCACTTTAATTTCAATTACATTTGCTAACTATTAAAATACAAGTGTGCATTCTTTTAAAGTGGAGGAGTATATGCTACATTTTCTTAGCCTAGCTTTTGCTGATGTATTTCCTTTCTCCATTATGGAAATGGCTGGTTCTTATCGAATAACTTTTTTGCTTTTTAAAAAAAATATCAAATATATAACATTTTCTATATTGACACAGTCTCTGCCTTCACTAAAACCAATCTCAGCCACAGGATTCTATCAAAATCCCTTCTGATACAGGCATATTCCTATATTTAGTACTGTAGTTATTGTTTACCATGTGCTAGTGTGAAGTTTGATGTCATGGAAACAAAATCCCTGTATTATATTGACTTTCTTTTGGAGTCAATCCAAAAGAGTAGAAATTGTACACAGATTATTTGTGTTCGGTCTGTCAATTTACTAAATTCAATTCCACTAAAAATAAATAAAATGTAATTCTAGTCCACTTCTGTAATGCACATCAGATACCTATCAAAGAAAAACAAAACCAAACCCTCACTGTCTCTAAATATCACTGGGGCTTTCAAAGCTAAATTTAGCAGTTTTATCGTCACCTTCAAGTTAAGGGCTTACGGCTATAGCAATCAGGGAGAATGGGTATAGTTTTGAGCTGGCCTGCTTTGTAATGTGAGCATCTTTAAAAACAATAGTGAAATCACTGCCCACGTTCACACTTCCTGCACATGCTGGTGTTTTACACTTTCATACGGTGCCTTGATATGGAAAGCACTCCTTCAATACATATCGTATCAATGGGTGAGAATGTAAACTAAAACTAAAGCGCATTTCTCCAGTTCTGCCAGCTCTGTGCACACCCAGAACTGTGCCAGGGAGATGGCAGGGAAGCTCTCCACCCAGCTTTCTAGCCCAGGCTGGCATCCAACTCACAGGCATAAAAGAGAACAAACATTCCCATCATAGGACAGACAGTCCTGTTCAGTAAAACCCCAAAACACTCGGAGCCAGCTCTAGCAATATGACAAACTCATTGAAGGAAATGTTATTTATTAATGTATTCTCACAGAAAAAAATACCAACTTTTAAAGATATTTTGGGTTCCTAAAATGAGATTTGGGGGAGCTTCCTGGGTACCAGATAGGCTCACTCTCAGTCTATTCTCATAGAACCAATATAGCTTATGTCACGAGCAGAACTGAAGACTGTGAGTTTGTGTGTGAGCTGCTTAAAAAACACTTTCATGGCTTTCCATTGTATATGATACTCAGGAGTTGCCAGCTCCCCAAGACTCTTGGCCCATCTCTTTCTCCAAATTATCTCACGCCACCTTCTGCTTGTTTACTAAACTGTAGTCATACTCACTTCCCTTTGGTTTCCTAAAGCCTCAAGCATCTCTTCACCTTTCAACTGTTATGATGCTGTTTTCTCTTAGAATCCACTTTCTCCATCCCAATGCCTTCTTACCTCCTTCAGAGCTCTATCTAAATGTTATTTTCCCAGAGAAGTGACACCACCTCATCTAAACACATTTTCCCTTTTGAGCCTATCCGAGCCTTTTACCTGCTCTGTCTCCTTTCATCACCCCTGTACCACCTTACAGAATCTTATATATAGTGAATGTTTAATACATTTCTATTGAATTAAATTCATTTATTCAACATATACACACTTGTAGACATAGGAGATCCTTCAATTTGAAATACATATATAAATGTATCAGAAATAATTGCTCAGTAAATCCATGGTTAACTCATGAGAATTGTTTTGGAGCCCAAAATATTTAAAACAACACTTACTTGGTTCTTTTAGTAGCATAGCAAAAACAAGTAGACAAGCTTCCACCCTTGATTTTACAGGAAATTTCAAATGGAAAATTACTTAGAACTCACATTTTCCACAAAAAGCTTACTTTGCTAGCTGTATGACAGAACCTAGATGCTCCTTGCTTATAGGTAAGCTGTTTTCTAAGTAAGTTGAAGAGGTAACTATAAAAAAAAAAGCGTAATTCAATAAATGGATACATTGGAGGAAATTCTCAGTACACTCATATTCTAAGGCTTTTTAAAAATGACTATCATTTGCTCTAGCAAAGATATTTAAATATTTCCCTCTAGCCTATTGTAAATCTCATTTCTAATCTCCAAGCTCCTATAATCAAGTCCTCGATAGTTTAAATAAAGCCTCCATTTGGGATTAAACTGATATTGATATACACACTTATTTCTGATTTTATGTGATATATGGGCGAGTTTGCCTGAAATGCTTATCAAATAATCATAATTAAAATGTATAATTTCAGAAAGATGATCCACTAATTTTAACTATTATGTCTGGGACTTGGTTAAGGGAATGAAGAAATATGAAACAAAAATTTAAGTGGGAAATCGCATTACAAAATAGTATCTGCTATGCATGTTAAGAAAGAAATAGGTACCTTTACTCTTGAAGATAAAGCAAATTTGTTCTTTAGTTTCCCTGGCCAAGAATTCTGAAAAACTCTGCTGTTATAAAGAAATGGAAGCTTCTCTTCTTTCCTCAGATGTAAGAAGTACGTACCAATTATTTTAGACTCTTCCTAGGCAATATTGGGGAGAGTCTGACTTTTCTTCACCTCTTCAAATTTAACCATTGGAATAAACACCTCAAAACAGATTCTTCTGAGAGCATAAACAAACCAAGCATGAAGGCTCCCAACAGGAGGCCAGAGCGGCTTGAAAACTGCCGAACAGGATCAGGAAAGTGATATTCTCTGTCTCTATTCTTTTTAGTGAAATGTCTACTGAGTTTGGTCTGGACTGATGAGGTAACTAATAGCTCCAAGTTTAAAGGTTAGGTGAAGAAAAATTACACTCTAAAAGTAGGAGTCCTGAGGCCTGTCTGAGGAGGGGCTAAGTCTGTCAGGCATCAGCCGGGCCCCTCAGCATGCTGGGTCACAGATGTGGGGTTGCTAGAATGTTCTCTGACCGAGCTGACTAGCCAACTTAAACATCTAGTCAAGCAAGACTACTTGAGAACTTCAGAACCGAAATCACGGGAGACAATGATCGTCCCTTTGTGTAAAACAGACGTTATAGCTAAGAGGAGTTTAGTGCATCTACAGCCTGGAGTTACAACGAAACTCCGCCACTGTCTCTCCTCCTGTTAGGCCAGGGTTGCTCCTGGTTAGATAAGTGATTTGACTAAATACTTAACTAAACACAGACAGCTTTTACGGTAAGTTAGTAACATAGCCTATTCTGTGAACCTTGGTGGTTGCTGAAAAAAGAAGGCATGCTCAGGGCTGAGATAAGCTGAAGGAAAATCAAGATAGCTGGGGACACCAGGGGAAAGGAAGAATTTTTACAGCAGAAATTTGGAGACAATTGGAAAATGTTATCACAATGGGCCGACATTAGACTATCTGTCTCTCTGCATGACATGTCTCGGTACCAGAACAGCAGCCAGGCCATACATGACTTTGTGAGAATTTAAAAACAAAATGCATTCCCTCCATGGGTAAAAGATGTTGGTATTAGTTTAACAAGGCAGGACTTGGAACAACCATACAGTGAGGCCTGGTTGCTCTGTCTCGGGTGCTTTCCAGAGTGTACAGGAGGCTGCCTGCGCCACTGGACCTGCGCCCACTCCCCCTACTCACATACACATCCAGAATACAGGGTATGTAAGCGGCCACTCGCATTCATATACTATGACCCCCTAGATATGGCCTTTGTTCACTATACAACCTGAACAGTCTTATGTGGCAACCCTTCTTGTGGCAGAGACAGAAGGTGAAAAAATGCAAATTCAAATGCACTTCATGGATGTGGTTACGTTCTAACATGGGAAGTGAAGACATCAAGGAGATCTTGTGAAAAAAATTCAAATTTAAAAATGAATGGTTTTTTTCGGCTGACATTTTGTAGTTTTCCATTTTTATGAGACAAAATACATAGTATGTAGAAAACTGAGCATTTTTAATGTTCAAGAGTACTGTCTTTTAAAATATGTTGATTAGGAGAAAAGAGGACACGCTTCGCTTCCAAATGTTAATGTAAAGCATGAGAAATGAAATTATTCTCTCTGAAGGTGGGGTAGTAGGGGGCCCACTAAATCCAGAGGTCTGCATTTTGCTGAGATTATCTAGATCTAAAGTTTTCAGAAGTTTACTTAAGGCCATGAATACTGGTGGCTACGTTTGTGGTGGGATGGGTCCCGAGCAATCTTCCTGGTGATTACTCAAGTGTGGAGCATAAATTATTACCCCAGGCAAGCACCGACTTAAATGAAGTAGTTTTCTGAAAGTAGAATGTGATTAAACTATGCATTTCATTCAAAACACCTCCCGTTTAGCCAATCTCCGTTGCTCCTGGTGTCTCATCTTCAAGAAGATGGATTCTTGGTGATAATTTGGGATGCTGCAGACTTTTACACAAAGATGAGGCTAAGCACACGAGGAATCCATATGAGATTCTTATCACAGACCCAGAAAGGAGAAACCGTCTATCCATGAGAAGCTAGGATGAGTCTTGGGATTTTATTTTCTAGTTTTGTGTTTATACCTACCTACCTTTCCAAAGGTACTATTTATTGACCCTGTCCATGAATCAGTTCTATTTACCAAAAGCAGGAGGTTCATCCGCATATTAAAAGCTTCTTTCCTTTTAACAGAAGTGACTAAAGTGCCCGACAAGCTGGGTTTCCTCCCTCTGTGATGCAGCAGGGGAACAAGAAAATGAAGTCTGTGAAGGGTCTGGGTGTCAGGTGAAGCGTGGTTACAATTCCTCTCACCTGGATTTGTGTCTTGCTCTGCAGCTTTAAAGTCCCTGGACTTTATTTCTCTCAGTGACATGCCTGTGCCAGGCGGCTGGCCATTCAGCAGAGGTCTCCGGCACGAGAATCTTTTCCTCACACTAAGCTGTTTTACTAACAACGCACCTTTCTTTTGACAGAGGCTTATTGACCAGGTACTTGAACTCAGGGGATACTTGCATGTGATCTGTGTGATTACTTTGAAATCCACGTCTCTCTAAGCATGCACCATCTATCTCCGCACACGCATTCACGAATGCGTAGAATTCAGTGTGAGGAACCACTATGCCTGTGTTATCACGCTACCAGTCCTTTCTGGGTATTTTTATCTCCGAGTCAAGTATTTGGCCGTTACTAAGTGCCTCCTGTTGACAGGTCAAGCCCTGTAAAACACACTATGGGAAGAAAGAACAGTCTTAGTACCACCTCCTTGTCATGAGGTAATGCTGTGAAGGAAGAGAAAAAAACCAGACAAACGTAGAGCAACTTATGCCCAGAAAATATTTAGCAGTTGTTAACTGTGGGCCGCAGGGCCCACCCTCCTTGAACTTCCTCCACAGTGACTCAGTTTCTCCTCCGGCCCTCCACACTCCTGCCCCCATGTGTCACTCCCTCACGAGGTCTTCCCTGACCATCCTATTCATAACTACAACCCTGCCATCCAGAATCATCTCCATATTGCTTTATTTTCCTCCCTAGAATTTATGCCTTCAAGCATACCATATGACCCTTTGATTTTAACGTCATACATCCCTTATCAAAAATATGAATATCACGAAGACAGAACTTTTTGCCTGTTGAGTTCACTGCTGTACTCCTAATGCCTGGCATACAGTACGTGCTTCATAAATATCTGACAACTGAACATACAGCATGGATTACATAGTGGAATTTGCAAAAAGGTATCAAGTTACAAAAACAGGAACGCTTTCTGAAAGGCTGTTGTAGGGGAAATAAAGTATTTCTGCTGGAGCTATCTGGGAAGCTGTCACTGTCCAGAAAAAGGTAAGTCGTCTGCTGACTGTAGACGGAGAGAAGGAGCATATTTCAACGGAGGGGAAAGGTGTTCAAGGGAGGTGTTTGGCTCATGCAGTAGCCTGCTGACAGAAAAGTGAGCAAGGTGACAACTAGTTCCGGTCTCATAATCCTGTAGTCACTTTTCTAATGGAGAAGCTACTTAAGCCCCTGTGACATGACAGTTCACCTAAAACCATGATCCCTCATCACTTCCTATTAGGTTAACTGTCGGCCATGTCAAGGGCATTTTATGTGCTGTTCATGAACCATTCTGACTTAGCTTTAAGACCTTAATGAAAACCCAGGTCCTAGTTTATTTCACTAGTTTCTCTACATGTTGTGGGAAAGATCAGATGCATTTCGTGGTTCTCTTGCTCCGGATAGATAATAGAGGTGATAATTGTAAATGCACAGTCCTAGTAAAATGCTAGCCTTGGTTTTCTGTTCAAACAGAACAAAATAACACCCAAGGGGGGAGACAAGCATCCCAACACTGATTTGGGTAACTACTGTCTGTCCTAGCAGGACAAACCGCCCTGCAGACCTGACCACTAGGACACTGAGCTGAGCCACTCAAAGATGGAGTCATTTTTCTGTTCACTTGTTTCTGAGTTACGTTAAAGTTTTATACTACTTGCGTAGTTGAATGTTCGTTTTAGCCCGAATTGGTTATCAGCTCACCAGCTTTCCACTGTTACCACATAGAAGAGGGACTACATAGTCAACCATCACACACGGACGAATTGCTCTTTCTCAGGTCCTCCTCGGCTTTCCCCAGCTGGATTAGAAAACAAACACTGTCATCTAGCATTACCTTTTTTTCCTAAAAAACAGTGTTCGGCTCCCTTCTTTTAAAGTGACTTGTATATGCATGAACATGTTTTAATGTATTGACATAATTAGCATATTTAAACATGTTTATTACCAACACAATTTTTTAGTTTCAACTGAGAAAGAAAGAAAGAAAAAGTGAAGAGAGAAACTGTAGAAAGGCAGATACAGCAGCTCCACATTCCGGTCTGACCCAGGGAGATCATGAGCGACAAGCAGGGGCATGAAGGATAGGGAAGAAAGAGGGGGCAAGGAGAGAGGAAGGAAAGAGACGAGACCTCCCGGGTGGTGGGAGAATGGGGAGGAAAGAGAATGGAGAGGGAGGCTCTGAGGTGGGCGTTAGGTGAGGAATACTCTGCTTCCTCAGCTCTCTGAAAATTTGGGTTTTAGAATATGATGCTTACCTATCATCCACTCCTTTTCTGAAATGCCATCTGCTATGTCCACTGCTTTTCAGCTTCTCTAATCTTTCAACTCTCTGGGATAAAAGCACTGGGAAGACATTTTCCTGTGTTCTAGAGTTATAGTGAGCAGAGGACTATAATCCCATAGGTTTGAGGAATAAAACTGAAAGGTATATATGATGGTTTAATCAGAGATTTCCCTAAAAGCCCATTGAATGAAAATATTTAAATGATAACATACAAGCATTTATAGGGCCATTTACTTATCTAAAGGTTTAAATGCGAACATCTATCTTAACATCTCATAATTTGTTTTTCAAAAAAGAATCAAACCTATTTAATTCTAGAGGAGAGTCATTACTCACCTTTGGTGAACTAATTTCCTACTTTTACTTCCAGCCTTTGAAAATACACTTGAAGAATCTTTCATTTTCTGGGAATAATTTACAACTATTATAATTTGTGAGGTTGCACGGGCTATCTTTTTCAAAAAAAACTTGCTTCTGACTTCATGAATTTTCCACTGCCTGTTTTCAAAAGCAGTCTTCATTTTGTTGTGATAATCTGCATATTCATTATACCTTTCTTACCTACATTGGCATCTTTTATTTTTAAATTTCTTTCTTGCCTTTTTACATAGCATCTTTTCAATGAACTCATTATGTTTGTTAAAAATATGCCCATGGGGATGCAAAACAAACAAACAGGCTTGTCCTCTCGCACACTTTCCAACCCAATCCACCACTATTTTTATTTTTTTTTTTTTATCACTGAAACACACGTCTTGGTGAAATTCTTTTATGCATTTCTGAATGTGGCCCTTTGATCACCGGTTCTTTGTTTATTTCCTTCACTGTGATATTTTTTCAGAGATTCTTGCTAAGTGCAAATTAGAACAGGAGTTTCAACCTCTTGCATAATGTTGTAAAATAAATAAATAACAGAATTGTATTTAAATAAACTATTCAAATCCATGTCAGTAAATGATCTAATTAATTACTCCTTTGGGGCTGTGTTATATGTTTGCTTTCCTCTTAGAGAGGTGAAGAAAGTGAAAATAAATTTCCAGCTGTTAATGGGGTAAATTCCGTAAATGGATAAGGGTCAAAGACACAAACTGTAATTTGTATCACATTTGTTTTTAGGCACTTAATTTACTCTGTTTCTTTAACCTTATTTGAATGTTCTTTAACAGTTCCTACTTGATCTCACATGAGCAGCACTGACAGACTCCGTTAAACTTGTGAAGATACTTTGTGATGTTTGCAATGAACAGAGACAAGTTACACAAGAAGAAAAATAGATGTTACCCCTTATAATTCAGTGTAGGATGCCAGATTTGAACCAGGTCTGCAGAGATTGGACAAAATCCAATTTGTCATTATTTATTCCTAAGCATTGTGCTTATATGCTGTACTTTTTCATTCTTATTTGCCATTTACCCAATTATATCTATCCTTATTAGACCCCTGCTGAAGGCAGCATTAGCCAGAGAAGTCCCATAGCTTAGTTTAATCCTATTATCTCTTGATAAACGGGGACGCATGAGGCTCTAGATGGCCAAATTCAGCATTATTCTCCCCTCTCTCTCTCTCCCTCCTCTCCTGTTCTCCCCCAAAGAAAAATGCTGTTGCTCATCCTTATGCCTGATGTAATTAAGATCTGGAAATATGCCCATTCTAATCCTTACTCAGTATAAGCATCACTGTCAATGCAGAGAAATGAACTGCAGTTATGATGTAAAGGGCTGACACCTCCATGACATTTTACTGATGTGTTGAGCCTCACTGCCACATTGACAAAGTGAGGTTTATGTCTTCAGGGTTTTAAATGCCTGCCAAAAACAGAGCACTGAACTTGGAGGGGAAAGGGTCACAGTGGGGAAGACAACAGGCCATCCTGAGAAGTGAATCTGTAAGGTGTACACTTGGATGTGCACAGGGACAGTTGAGAGAAAGGGAGAGGGAGAGAGAGGAGAGGGAGAGACAGAGGGAGAGGCAGAGAGAGGGAGAGACAGAGAGAAAAAACACAGATTTTTAACTGCCTTGGGAGTTCTTCAGGAATTCTACGGAACAAAAAAAATCTGCTTTTTCAGGCCTAATCCCAGACTGTAATTTGCCTCACGGATGATTGCCTAAAGGCCATGCTAGCAGTACATGACTGAATCCTCACTGAATTTCTTTTTGTTCTGTAGTTATAGATGTATATCTATGTATCAGTAAATCACTCACGCTGTATTAGAGGTAAATAGGTAGAACAACTATCAATGCATATTAAAATGCTTCTTAAAATATACCTTCTAATACTGCATAAAGTTACTAAGTGTTGAGTAAAGAGTAAGACCTACTTTATCCCATTGACATCTCTCAGGCTTTGTGTTGCAATTACATGATCCTTTCCCTTCTAGAACATATACTATTTATAACATCAAAAGGGCTTCATGTTTCTTTTCAAAAGGAATTTATTATCCAAAAGGTTGAGTTTGGGAAGCGAGCCAACTCAAGCCTCCTGAGAAAAAGGGGGAAACAGTCTCATTTATTTAGAAACAAGTATAATTTTGATAATCTTGGAAATGTCTTTCCCATACTTTTTTAAAAAAATTCTGTAAATCATGCGAGGGGTTATAGAAACCCTGAAATCCCAAGAAATTCTTCCTAAGTGGAAAGAAGTAAGTGTGTTCAAAAGTCGCATCCTGTCAAAAGGGCCAACACATTCCTTTTGTCCCAGAAAGAGGGAGCTGGCAAAGAAGGAGACAGCCGGAAGGGTTAAGCACAAGCAGAGTTTTGCACAAAATTGGAGATCAAGAAATATTGATTGGCGCTTGCTAAGATGGAGAGACTGACCGAGGAAAAGTGCCCACAGAGTGTCAGTGTTCTTTTGATGCTGCCAACTCCTATAAGAACTTTGCTGTACCCTCTAGGGATCACAAGCTGCACTTTAAAAACAGGCTTTAGAGCTTTTCTTAACAGCACACAAACAGAAATTCCTTTGGGGGTAACTTGTTTTATTTTATTGTCATCTATAACATTTGCATTAATGATGTGACAGAGTGACAAGTGGGTGAAGGGTGGCCGAGATAAGCATCTAGGTGACACTGACCTCCTGTCCTCGCTGAGGACCTCACAGTTTGGGGGTGGGGTGGTGCGGCTAGTCCACACTCTGCTGGTAGAGACTAATTAGTGGTGAGGGTACCAATAATATGCATCTAGTGGCAAAGCATATATATTTATTACCTCTGCCACGGCGAGCTATAAGTGCAGGTAACATGCATGCATTTAACATTAAAAAGGAAAAGCACACTTTTCGCAAACATGCATTTGCTAACCTTAGTTGGCATAATGAAACAGCTGAAGCACCTCAGCACAAAGAAATAATAAAGAGCATTGGTTTACAATAATGTCGCACTTTAACTGCATGTTTATTTTCCTTTGCCTTTTATTGTCATAATGGCATTGGTTAAGTTAAATAGAAGTCAGCATCATTTGGCCGGAATTGACAACAATTAGGAAGGCTGCCTAGCTGTGATGTGTCTACCTTCCCTGATAACTATGACCAATAAACAAGTTTTTGTGTCTAAAGAACTCCATGGTAGAAGAGACTTTAATGAGATTGGCAGCCAGAGAGTTAAAGGCAAATTAAAGGCCATGAGATTAAGGTTCAGGGTAAAAGGCTTTTCAATCCTGGACCTCAGCCAGGATATCCAAAAAGAAAGTAACACTCTTATAATGTTTTCCGTTTGCCAGTATTCCGTTTCCAAATATTTGACTGTTCTGTATCAATGTTTAAGTTTTAGTTCATGAGATTATAGGGCTATTCAAGATCATTAACAGTAGTACCTGTTTTTCCCGAATGCAACTTTCTAAACATACAAAATTTATCAGGCTTGGTAGTGATCCTGCAAAACAGAGTGAATCCAACACAATAGATTTTCAGGTATGACATAAATCAAATTTTACTTCATCTGTCTCCAGGGGTGGGAGACTGGCAGAGTTCTAATCATATACATATTTAAATTTGTAATCAGACTCCTTGGGAGGACAGGCTGTTGTGTTTACCATGAGCTTATCGCTAAGGCTTCTGGGGACTAAGGATGGTTGGTTGTAAATCCTGTCATTTTGGTGACTTAATATTTTATATTATCATGATATTAGCATAATTGTGACCTCTGCATTGTAGCATTTTATGTGTTTCCAGTGTAACTTTTGATGCTTTACTAAAGTCAACAAAAATTCCCATTATTCCCTCCTTTAGAGCACATTTGGCATGAAGTATTAAGGTTGATTTAATGTTATTAGTGCTTAAAGTGGTGCAAAATCCATGAATATACACATCCATCTCCCAGTTCACCACAACACTGCCATAAAATGCTAGGAGATGGGTGATAAACATTTCCTCTCCATTTTTTCTCTTTCCCTAATTTTTCCTGCTGGAGGCTCTGCCTCTACCCAGAGGGCATGCGAGTGTTGCCAGTCCCCCCACACAGATCAATCACTAGGGCTTCCACATGCCCAAATAATAGCACAACAGGAGAGCTTGGCTCAGCTGCAAGCCTCATTAAAACTATTCTCAAAGTAACAGCAAGGTTTGGGGAGCACTCTACTTGGACCAGACTCTGCATATTTTCCAAGATAATGACCACAGAAGAAGCATTAGAGGACATAGTTCCTTTTATTTGTGATTTTGGCAGGTTACAAAAAATAGTGAAGCAAAGCTAACTATTTCAAAGGATGTCCAATAGCAAACTCTTGTTTAAAATTCTTAGTGAAAAATTATTACTATGGCAAAACTACTGAGGCTTGAAGGGCTGCAAGGGGTAAGTGAACTTGGAGAGACTAAGAAGCTCCGATTTGCTGGCCTTTGGAGGCAAAGTGTTTAATCAGAACAAGCAGGGAAATCTAAGTCCAGAAGTCACACCATCATGGGTCCCAAAATATTCCATAGCCTACTTATATGACTGTGTGTGTGTGCTGTGCATATGCGTGCTATGAGTGCATGGGCATGTAAGTTCTGTGAATGAGTGTGTTGTATGTGAATGTACTGGGCACATTCACATGTTCTGTGAATGAGTGTTTGTGTGTGTTGGGCACATGATCAAGTTATCCCTATTCAGAGTTAGGGATGGGCAGTGAGAGCAGTGTCAACATCAAAACACAGAGTCCCAAGTCGGTTTTTCCCACGGATCCCTGTATCATATCCTCTTATGGGTAGCTTTCATAGAGAATCTGGAAAGATACTCCTTTACCACAGCAATCTAATGTTTCTGTAATTTGGAAAGGAGAAATTAAAAGGGTTCTGAGGAAAACAACCTTTTTCTCCACCCTACCCCTACCACAAAAGAGATGAAAGGTTGTAAATAGAATCTATTTTTAAAAGACAAAAGCAGCTGAAATTATTAAATCCAGAAGGGAACAAAAGGCTAAAGAGTGAACTTATCATTGCATTTGTGCACACTAAATATTTTTATAAAAAGGGTGTTGACAAACTCTTTTCCAACTCCAAGGAAGACAAAGATGTTAATACTGTAAGAAGAATTATTTAAATAAGAGAAAAAGAGAAAGGAACCCCTGACTCTTAAGATTTTTAGAAGAGATACTTTGAAATCACGGGGATTATATTCCAATGCTATTCTCTGTCAAATATTGTCATTTCCAGGGGATTCCCCAAAATCTGTAAGGGTGCAAAATGACTAAAGCAATACAAAGAAAGGCACAGCAGGCAAACTACCAATATATGATATGTTTCCTGTAGTTCTGAAACAAATACCCCACAAAGTAAAGGGACTAGGTGGAAAAGCCAGGCCAATTGCCATGATCAGAATTCTTAAATAATGCAGTTCCGGTATTTGCTCATTCCCCCATGTTATATTGATGAAATAGAAACACAACTGCCCCTAAGTGGGATGGATTTGGAATGAGAAAATGAATAAAAAATATTCATAAATGTTTAAATTGGGTAATACTAAATTGACAATAGAGGGGTGTATTTTTTCCATTAAGAAGTGTTCAAGTATGATCAAAGTTGTGTTGAAATACCGACATTCAGAGAGGGAAGATTAATATTTATTTGCTTCCACTTCTTATTCTAATGATAACTCTCTACTTAATTGGCCTAGTTAATTTATGAAATCAAATCTAGATCAGTGAAATTGACAAGTAGTCATTGAGGAAAGGATATTACAGTTTAAAAGCATGAAGGATAGCAGTATAAATGATATATGTTATGCTATCAAGCAAGTCACTGTAAAGTAAATTACAATGAACATAAAGGGAATGTATTTTACTGTGTCAAAAACACATTTTTATGCAATGTTCAAACTTTATGTTGAATGGTCAATCCTGACAACATGATTTCTCTTTCTGAAAGCTCTTATCTGTATTTGGATAAAAACCAACAACGGATGAGAAAGGAAGTAAACTGTACATGGGATATAGCACTAAGGAAAAACCATCACTGTGTTTTTAAGCCCATTTTAAATAACAGTACATTCCTCTGTGCCTTTCAGAGAGCCTGGAAGGCATGTCTTATTCTTCACCGGGGAAAGCACAGCCATGACTACTAGTAAATCACTCAGTTTCTCATCAAATGGGAAGTGAGGCTCTATGACCAACTCAAAGTAAGGATAGCTATGGTCCTTCTCTGGAAGGCAGAGAAACCAGCCAGGCAGCTGGCAGAATTTATTTCACTCTGGTCCATGCCCCCTCTGGTGGCTGAATGCCAGGGTGAAGTAACACAGTGAGAAATTGCTTCCCGCTCAGTGTGAGGTGCATCGTTTTCTCTCCCATTCATAAAGGCCCACCGCATTTCCTCAGGCAATTCAGCTTACCTTTAACCCAAACTCTCAGACCCAGAACTAGAAATACTGTTGTCAAAGAAGACTTCTTGCTGGGCATGGTGGCTCACGCTTGTAATCTCAGCACTTTGGGAGGCTAAGGTGAGTGGATCACCTGAGGTCAGGAGTTCCAGTCCAGCCTGGCCAACATGGTGAAACACTGTCTCTACTGAAAATACAAAAAGGAGCCAGGCGTGGTGGCACACATGTAATTCCAGCTACTCGGGAGGCTGAGGCTGTAGAATCACTTGAACCCAGGAGGCAGAGGTAGCAGTAAGCCGAGATCGTACCATTTTTTTTTTTTAATCTTAGTTCTTCCTAGCTCCATAAAAATTTTAGACACACAAAAACTTAAAGTGGGTAAGCCTGTAGCATCGATATGCTTTGCACACAGTGAGCACTCAACAGATGTTCTCTAAGTTAAAATGACAAAATCAGACCTGTGATTTTTGATGTAAAGAAAAATACATCAAATTTGTTTTATTCTAATTCTTTTTTAATGTGCATTATTAACTGCATCAATAAGCATGTCAAGTATCCAAACACAACGAAAGGGGAAAATCTTTTATATATTCCATGCCATTATTCTTAAAACTTCAGTGATGAAGATCTATTAACTACATTCTCCAGAATTCAATCTGAGGCCTTCTCTTTTTGTTTCATTTATTCAGAGCCTATCATATTAAATCTAAACTTCTACATTGATGACTCAGTATGTCCTGAACTAAGGTTATCTTTCCATCTATGAGGCTTGAAAAAAATTCATTCAAGATTGAGAGGGTAGGCGTACATGTCAGTTTTAGAATCAATCAAATCCGTGTTTAATTCCCAGCTAACCCACTCACAGATCACATTACCTTGGGTAAACCACTTAATCTCTTTGAGTCTCAGTTTTCACATCTATAAAATGGGAAAAATAAAAATTCCTCCTTCACTTGTTGATAGTTTAAATGCACTAAAAATGTGTAAGGCACAGTTACCATAAGACTACTGGTGCTTCATAAGTAATCAGTAAAGTTATTTTATTACATTATTGACACCACAAATCAGCACAGTTAGAAAACCCAAACGAAAAACCTAGGCATTGTAATTTTTCCTTTTCTCTTCACCTCCCACATTACTAAATTTTGCTAGCTTAACTTCCTAAATCATTCTCAAATTTATAACCTTCTCTTTATCTCTCCTTCCCTATTCTAGGTCATGGTAGAAGCTCTCATTCTCTCTCTCTCTCTCTCTCTCTCTCTCCAACTAACTGTGAAAAGTTAAATTTGTTTGGTCTAATTAAAAAGCAATCTACTTATATGCAAAACGAGTACAGAAATATGTGAAATTAAAGGCAATCATTGCCTGTAATTTTACCTCCCTTCCGTCTGCAAAAGGCTTTGACATTTTTCTGTATATTCTCTTCATTTTTCTTCTTTGCAAAAAATAACACGTATGTTTTGTATGTTTCTGTAGGCAGAAGTTTCCTTGGTTATTTTTACTGAACATATTGTAGTTCTCTTTCCTTGTCAATATAATTTAGATACACCTCTTTATAATGACCATATAATATTCCATTTTATATATTTATGGTCAAACTTCTCAGCTCATTAATTATAACATAAATTACTTCTACGGACCTCCTAGAAGTTTCTCTCCTAACTGTCTTTCCCCCCTCCAATCTATAGTCCATGAAGCAAACAGAATCATCTATCCAAAGTTCAAGCTTGACTCTGCAGTGTCACTGCTTAAAACCCTGCATTGATCCTCGCTGCCCTGGAGAAAGTGAAAGTTCCCTCCTGGGTTCAGGGTCTCAATGATCTAGCCCCTGCCACCTCACCAGCATCACACACTGCCATTCCCTGCCTTCATCATTTGCTTGTAATTCCTTGAACAGTACCATATGTTTCTGCTTTCTAGAATGTAGGTGTTGACCAACTTTTTGTAATGGGACATGTTGTAAATATTTGAGGCCTAGTGGATCATATGCCTTCCTCACATCTCCTTAACCTTGCAATTGTAGTGCTAAAGCAGTCACAGACAGCACTTAAATAAATAACTGCTGTGGTTCCCATAAAACTTTATTTACAAAAGCAGGTAGCAAACTAAAGCACACAATTTGCCAACTGTGGTTCTAGACAATTTTTCAGTTCAGGTGACACTCCTTCCAGAAAACCTTCTCTATATTTTTATTTCTACCCCTCTTTCCATTATACTCAATGCAAGAACAACACATTGCCTTCTAAAACTGTTGATGTATGTGTTTGGTTTTCTCAGCAGACTATTAACTCCTTGAGGGGAGGACTATGCTTTCTGCCCATCTTTGTGCCTCTAGCACTGATATGCATGACATTTAGTAAGTACTCAATAAATATTCAGTAAATGAATAAATAAATCTCTGTAAAATTATTTTTTAATGATTACTTTGTTCTGTCTAGAAAACATTCCAACTAGGTGATATGCATTATCTAAAAGCTAATTTAATTCATCAGCTACTTTCCTCCAGCATCTTTTAAGTAGGACTTGCATCTGAATCATCTGGAGGGCTTAAAACATAGGCAGTACTGGGTCTTCTGACAGAGAATTTAGACTCAGGAGGTCAGAGTGAGGCCTTGTATTTGTTTTAAATGCCTACTAGGCGATTCTGATGCATGTTCCAGTTATGATACTGACAGAATGCTAGCATCTCTTTGCCAATTTCCCAGTTTCAATCAGCCAACCTCCCAGTTCCCCTTGACAATGTGGTATTCTTAAGCCAGACCTACTCTGCAAAATCCCTCTACCACTATTGTAGCCTCATATTTTTATTCTTGACCATGAACACTCTACAAAAATCAAGCAAACATGCTTACTATTGTTCCCCACAGGAAATTTCCATTTAGGTCCACCACCATTTGATTGGGTTTCAGCCGTTTTTGCTTGTTAAATGGTTTCCATCTGTATTCTCTCTCTGTTTTATTATAAGCCTTTCCAAATCCTTTTGGAAAGTAAAAGAATATAATCATATCAATAATAAATGCCATTTTTTTCTGCTTTGCACACATCCTTTGACTTCTAATCCACCCTCCACTTACCCCATATACACACATAGCCAAACCTGCTTTCTCACAAGTTTCTCTGAATAAAAGGCAACTTCATCCAGCCACTGAGGACAAAACACTGGAGTCACTCTAGCCACTCCTATGGGCTTGACACTCATTCATTTATACAGAATCTGATCATTTCTCACCAACCTCCACTGCTATCCAATGATTCAAGTAACTACTGTCTCTAGCCTAGAAGATTTTAATAGCTTCCTGGTCTTCCAACTTCCAGTCTATTCTCAACAGTCTATTAGTAAAATGACATTTAGAGATGATTCTTTTTGTTTTTTAGTAGCAGCGTTATTAAGATCTGACTCACATTAAAGGTATTCTTTTAAAACCTAAAGTCAAATCTTGTCACTCCTTAGTTCAAACCCATCCCACGTGGTTTCCTTAAATCACTCAGAATAAAGACAAAACTCCTTACAAAAGGCCTTCGAGGCCCCTACATCCTGCAAAACCCTCTTACCTCTCCAACCTAATCTTTTCCTCTAGCACATGTCCCTCAAGCCACACTGCACTGCCTGGGCAGCTCTTCCCCCAGCTATCTTCCACATGACTTCGGCCCCTTCCCTTCCTCAGGTCTCTATTCAAATGGCACTTTCACAGTGAGACCTACCTGGATCAATGCTTTGCAACTGCAGTCACCTCCAGCACTTCCTATTCCCCTTTTAATCATTTGACATACATCTAGTTTACTTGCTTGTTCTCTCCTCCAGATAGAATACAAGCTCCATGAGGGCAGAGAAATTGTTTTGTGCCCGTGGTATGGAAAATGACTGGAGCATAGTAGCTGCTCAACAAATAACTGTTGAAGGAATTTTAAAAGCTATTTTAAAATTTCTTCTTCTCATATTTCCATCTTCTAACCCAGCAGTCTCAATCATTTTGGTACCAGGGATGGGTTTCATCAAAGACAATTTTTCTATGAACCAGGGTAGGAGATAGTTTTGGGGTGAGTCAAGTGCATCACATTTATGGTGCACTTTATTTCTATTATTATTACACTGTAATATATAAGGAAATGATTATACAATTTACCATACTGTAGAATCAGTGGGAGCCCTGAGCTTGTCTTCCTGCAACTAGATGGTCCCATGTGCGGGTGATGGGAGACAGTGACAGATCATCAGGCATTAGATTTTCATAAGGAGCGTGCAACCTGGATCCCTCACATGTGCAGTTCACACTAAGGTTTATGCTTCTGTGAGAATCTAATGCCACTGATCTGACAGGAGGCAGGGCTCTGGCAGTAATGTGAGTGATGGGAAGTGGCTGTGAATACAGATGAAGCTTCCCTCGCTCGCCGCTTGCCCTCTGCTCACGCCTCCTGTTGTGCAGCCCGGTTCCTAATGGGTCACAGACCAGTACTGGGGGTTGGGGACCCCTGTTTTAACCATATTCAAACTTCCTACCAGTAATTTCCCCCTTTAACTCTATTAGATAAAAATAATCATTTTACAACTTAATTTCTGCCTACCTCCTTGGTTTCTTTTGAAGACAGTGATAACTACTCTGGATTTTCATTTAGATAATATGGCATTATAAACACTCAGACTTGAAAGTAATCTTAGAAACTTATCTAGTCCATCTCCTTCATGTTCCACATCCGGGGGCAATAATGGGTAACAGAACCAGGGCAAGAATGGCTGTCTCCTGACTCCTACTCCAGTGCTTACTCCTCTGTACCACACTGATCCATCAGTTACATCCTATCATAAGCACAATCACGTGCTTTCTGTTTGCCATGGCCTAAAAGAAAGGAAACCTTGCCTTCCAACTATTGGGCACAAAGTTTGGTATCACTGAAAATCAAACGGTTGGCAAAAAGAGGTGAACAAGGAGTAAGGTCATGAGATTATTGCCCCAGCTTCTCCAGCTAGTGTAACTTGCCTCTCAGGTGCCCATTTGAAAAATGGAGATGACAATGATTCTATCCAGACTATAGACTTACTGTGAGCATCAGATATGATACTGGATGGGAAAGCATTTTGAATTCATAGAGCACTGTACGAATTGAACAAAACAATCATCAGTTTTGTTATTAACTCAGAAGAGCTACCTAATATGCACAGAGCTCTTATAATAAGAGAACAGAGGACAGTGTATCACTGGCTACATGCTACATAGATAGAATTCTATCACACAAAGGGAGAAACTGCTCAAAGATACTAACATTCTACTGAGGTAGACTGTTAATATCCCCTTCACAAAGAAAACATTCTTTATTTAAAAAAAAATACGCTCTACAAATCCTGCATCAGCTCTCCAGTTTCTCAAGGTTGGGGTCCATTTTGTTCTCAGACCAGATGCTCAGTAAACAGCATATCTCTAAAATGGTCACCATCTTTCTTAAAGTGTGTCTGGTTAACTTCACTTGGATTCCACAGGGAAGGAACTTCATAAAAGTTCACTTCTATTGTTCTTGTATTAAATAATGAAAAAAAAATCCAACATAGCTCTTTGATAGAAACTAGAATGTTAACATCTGGTATAAGATTCTTTGGCAACTGTTAAAGATGTGATCAGCCTAAATGAACCACCTTACATATGTTTGGGGAATTCCCACCTCTAAAGAATTTTCCTATGAAGTAGGAGCAAGGCTAAAACTAACTTTAGGCTTCCTCCACTATTCCTTGGTTATTTCCATGTGACGTGAGATTTGGTTTTCGGCAAAACTTGATTCTTTGGACAATTATTTCAGTTAAGCCTATGGTTCAATAAGGACCCAATTCTTACAGTAAAGGGATTTGTTCAAACAAAACATTTCTTCATACTATGGTGTTAAATACTTAAGAAAATATAAACTCTAGAAGATTGTGTTATCCAAAAATGGCAGAACTAATGTATGCATCTCCCATGCTCTTCCTACAGAGTGCCGTCAACACTCCTTCATCAAGCAGTAGGATCTACGTTCCCTTTCCCTGAACCTGGACAGAACTTTGTGACAGCCATTTCCAATAAACTATGTTGTAAGTGACATTACATGACTTCTGAGGTAGGTTACTGCACGTGGCTTTCTCTGTCTTGGGACCTTGACTCTTGGAAGTTACCACCATGCTGTGAGGAGGCCAGACAGTTACATGAGGAGACCACAGGTAAGTGTTCCAGGCCTAGCTGAGATTTCGGCTGATGGGCAGGTCAATCAGCAGAAATGTGTTGGTGGCTGCAGATTATTCCAAATCCAAGCCTCTGAGCTGCCCTAGTGATGCCAAGTGAAGCTGAGAAAAGCTACCCATGCCAAACACTACTCAAACTGCAGATTTAAAAGTCAAATAAACAATGGCATTATTTCAAGCTACTAAGTTTTAATGTAAATTTTTTTAATGCAGCAAGAGATAATCACAACATATACCTTCCTACTTTCACACATGCATTCCCATTGTTCTGTTTTACCAGAATGTGGCTTGCTTATCAGACAACAGCAAATTAAGAAGAGAGTGTTCAGAACAGGAATGAATATTCAGCACCAAGGGTTATCAACAGCCTGTCTTAAAAGTTCTCAGCCTAGGTAACTGGCAGGATCCATGTTGTACAGAGGAACCTTTTTTCCTTATCCCAGAATAACTAGATCCCATTAACACATTGTAAGGATTGAAGTCAGAAAGTCATGGGGTTTTAGTATTCGCTTTAAATATATATTCACAACAATAGGGCTGATTTCTAATATTTTCATACTAGTTGTGAGGTCTCAAGTAAGTTATATACTCCTTTTTGTCTCTTTCTTAACTGTAAAATGGATATAATTATACCTACCTCATCAAGTTGCCACAAGAATTTAATGAGTAAATATTTATGAAGCACTCTGTGACTAGAAAATAGAAGATACATGCTTTTTTTTTTAAAGAAGACTTCCTCTTTACTGATCATGACTGTGGATAGGAAGGCATTTGCTGGATCACTTTTATCCTGTATGTATTATAATTCTCAAATAAGACTATTTTTTAAAGGTTCACACATTTATTAGTTTTGTCCTCATCCCTTGACTAGCGGCAAAGTTTGAGAAGGACTGATGCTTTCCTAAAGAGACTTTCAGAAAATGTCTTTGATTAGTAAAAGAATAGCAGCAGTAATAAGGATGTATGGAATTACTGTTTTATGCTTCTCTTGGAATGTTCTGACCAAATTACAGGAACTGTAGGAGATACTGAATTGTGTTGCTTGATTATCAAATCCTAGGTAAGACCCCTGCAGAACTGGTCTTCCAGATTCCAACCAGGTCTTAATTGTAGCTCAGAATTCCACAAGAATGAAGTTTCACCAGAATGCATTCAACGTAAGGCAAGACTCCCTCTAAAGAATTGTGTGACAGTGTATCTTTTATCCCAATTCCTGCTGTATAAAAAGTGCACTGCTAAATCAATGCTTGATGAGGCCAATAATGTTGATACAGATTGTAATATAATGGGGAGTATAAGGGAAAAATGAATGATGACCAGTAGTAATAAGGTGAAACCTTGTACTTATAACAACACTTTGTGAAAATGCTCTCAGAATTGGGTCCATCCGGAGAGAGTATGAGTTAAACCTGCTGAGAAGCAGTTTTCTGAATCTCCGGAATTAGTGCCTTCATTAATATTTAAAAAATAATTCTTTTAGATTGATTCTCATAGAGAAGCATCCACAAGACAGGTCCACATGTTTAGGGGAAAAAGAGACCCTCCAAAGAATAAATGTATTTCTTATGTTATTTCCACATTGGCTTTTAAAAGAGAAGACAGAACTATTTGCAAGAAAGGACCAGGTGGCCACACCCTAAGGTTTTCTGTTAACACATAGAGCTTGGCTTTCACATTTTCTGCAGATCTTTATGCAGTTATAAGTTTACATACTCATGTATTTATTAATTCAGCTTTTCTGCCTTTCATGAATAAATTATGCTTAGCTAATTTCCATACGAGCCTGGTGGCCTTCCCCAGGGCTTTAAATCAGAGAGTCTGGAGAAATTTTATGTACATTCAACAGCAGTTTATAGATACATTCAAAAGCATTTGACGTCATTCATTCAACTAATTCTGCCGGGAGGAAACGATTGCACTTGCACGCCTGGATGGGTCACACTTGTACTCTTGTGGGGGCGTGATGACCCCATCAGATGGTGTGTCTACTGCTGTTACGATCACTGTTACCATAATTTTAGTTTAAGGGTTTTGCTCAAGACCGAAATAATTAAGATGTTTGGGGCTTGCGCTATCCATCTCTGGTCTAGTTCAAGTCTCCTCTGACGTGCATTTTATTTGTGTTGCAAGCATGATGATTTATCACACCATCTCTTATTCTCTGGGGAAAAAATCAGAGACAACAATGGCAACTTTGAGAGATTTTGACTTTTGCTGAACACAGAAAATCATTAAGTTTTAAATCTAAAGGGTCCTTATTGATTGTGAGGCCTCGGAGCCCTGCCACACATGCTCCACATTGCTTAGATTAGCTCAGTTACCGCCACAGCATACAAAGGGCGCTGCCGCTCCGCCTGGACAAGGCCAAAAGAGCTGGGGGAGTAAAAATTCCAGTCACATTTCCAGGTAGTTAGCTCCCCTCAGGTACAAAGCAGCTACATTCTGGAAACATAGATGCTTTCATGTTCTCTTTTCTTTCAGCTATTTCAAGCCAGCTAGATAGAACTTCATGTCTAAACTGAGCTCTATAGTAACTCAAGTAAAAAAATGAATCACAGTGGGTTTGGTGGCTCATACGTGTAATCCCAGCACTTTGGGAGGCTGAGGCAGTCAGATCACGAGGTCAGGAATTCAAGACCAGCCTGGCCAATATGGTGAAACTCCATCTCTAATAAAAGTACAAAATTAGCTGGGTGTGGTGGTGCAAGCCTGTAATCCCAGCTACTCAGGAGGCTGAGGCAAGAAAATTCCTTGAACCCAGGAGGCGGCGGTTGCAGTGAGTTGAGATCATGCCACTGCACTCGAGCCTAGTGACAAAACAAGATTCTGTCTTAAAAAAAAAAATCGCATCATTTCCTCCTCCAGTGCATGGTAGTTTAACCTTTAAATGATCCCCAGCAGGACCTTAACTTTAATTACAACTAGATTGTTTTCCATCTACCTCCCCCAAAGACAGAAAGTTAGCTCTTTTATCAGCTTACACAGTTATAACGAGATCTTCTGTACGTAAGCGTAAAAAGTGAAATCCTTAGTGACCTGGCACATGTATTGAGTCCTAGTACAGAATATGGGTATGAAAATCCCTAAGACTTTTCTTCCTTTAATTCACTTTAGAAAATCTGTCTACTGAGGGCGTGCACACAAGTGGACGTGAGCACATCCCCAGTGGGCAGCCCAAGCTCACAGTCCTCACGTGGCCCTGGTTTTGAGGGGTAATTCCAACCAAGCAACAACTTTATGATCACTAGACTTATATCCACTCACAGACAGATTAAAAGAAAACCAATAAATAAAACCTTTCATTAATAAATATATTAGACATGAAACTTTCAGCCTAACCTTTCTTTTACCACCTCCCTCAAGGAGTGATATGGTTTGGATCTGTGTCCTCACCAAACCTTGTATCTAATTGTAATCCCCAGCATCAGAGGTGGGGCCTGGTAGGAGGTGATTGGATCATGGGGGTGGAGTTCTCAGGAATGGTTCAGCAGCATCCCCCCTTGGGACGGCGAGTGAGATCTCAGAAGATCTGGTTGTTTAAAAGTGTATGGCACCCCCTGGCCGGGCGCGGTGGCTCAAGCCTGTAATCCCAGCACTTTGGGAGGCCGAGGCGGGTGGATCACAAGGTCAAGAGATTGAGACCATCCCGGTCAACATGGTGAAACCCCGTCTCTACTAAAAATACCAAAAATTAGCTGGGCATGGTGGTGCGTGCCTGTAATCCCAGCTACTCAGGAGGCTGAGTCAGGAGAATTGCCTGAACCCAGGAGGCGGAGGTTGCGGTGAGCCGAGATCGCGCCATTGCACTCCAGCCAGGGTAACAAGAGCGAAACTCCATCTCAAAAAAAAAAAAAAAAAAAAAAAAAAAAAAAAAAAAAAAAGTGTATGGCACCCCCTCTACCTCTCTCTTTTCCTCCTGCTCCCATAATGCAAGACGTCTTGCTCTCTCTTTGTCTTCAACCACAACTGTAAGTTTCCTGAGGCCTTCCCAGAAGCAGAAGCCACCATGCTTCCTGTACAACCTGTAGAACGGTGAGTGAATTAAACCTCTTTTCTTTATAAATTACTCAGTCCCAAGTATATTTCTTCACAGCAATTTGAGAATTGACTAAGACAAGGAGTAAACAAGCGCTTCAGTCTTCCCATGTCTTCTCAAAAGGTCTGCAGTTGCTATGTGAACAACAGTGCTCTAATGCTGATAGTGCTTACTTGATAACCAAATTGGTGATAACTACTTCTGTTATGTGAATATTCGTTAAGAGGCTAACACAAATCATGCTAAGTATCACCTGCTTTTTCTAGCATCTGTTTTTTCTATTCTAAACTCTAGAATTTGAGGCTCTTGCTAAGACAGGAAAGACAGAGGCCTCCAACAGAATGACCCTGGTTTTGCTGCTCCAAGAAACCCAGTTTCCAGCCCTGCCTTTACGAGGTTTCACACACTTAGGGTGGGCCATGGTCCATCTCCTGCTTCTCTGAGCAGCTCCGTCTTCTCTCCCATACGGCGTCATACTCCTGGGCAGTGAGCCTCCTCGCTCTCCCCAGCATGCTCCTGAAGCTCACGTGCGCGCTCGCCGTGCTGCTGCAGTTTTGCGCATGCTCCAGCTCCTCTCCCCATCCGCTGTGTGTTTTGATTTGATCCGTTCTTCTAGAGAAGCCCAATGCTCAACTACTCAGGCTCCGTTTTCAAAACTGTTCATTTGCTTATTATAGACACCACATAATTCAGCATTTTATTATCTATATTTGTTGGATGCTGTGTGATTCCACAAATGATTCGAGGTGGCTAAACTAAGAACAAATAAAACTGAATAATCATAAAATTAATATGTGCCATATATTATACTGAACTAAAGCAAGGGAAAATATAAATCAGTTGAATATCAAAGGTATGTGTTGTGAAAGGAAATAAAAGGGTGCACAGCCATGTTTATTTAATGTATAGAAGTTAAGCACATCATATCCTATAGCACCACCATTTGTAAACTATATGACTTTGGTCACATGAAGCTTTTCTAAGCTTCGGTGTCTTCACTTACAAACCAGGGCTAACAAAAACAGTTTTTTATGTAAGAATGAAACAAGAGTGTTTTTAAAAGTGCCTATTAACAAGTGCTCAACCAAAGCTAGTAACAACACCAAAAACACTAAATATCATGCTTGAATCAATATAATCTTTTTTTGTTGTTGTTACCTGTATGCGTATGACTGATCTTACTTAATGTGAACTGCTTAAAGACAGTAGTTACATTTTAAACTTTTTCACTCTGAGAATGCATAGTTGGCAGTTGGCATGTAACTTTTTTTTTTTTTTTTTTTTCTTGAGATAGCGTTTCGCTCTTGTTACCCAGGCTGGAGTGCAATGGCACGATCTCGGCTCACCGCAACCTCCGCCTCCTGGGTTCAGGCAATTCTCCTGCCTCAGCCTCCTGAGTAGCTGGGATTACAGGCATGCGCCACCATGCCCAGCTAATTTTTTTGTATCTTTTTTTTTTTTAGTCGAGATGGAGTTTCACCATGTTGACCAGGATGGTCTCGATCTCTTGACCTCATGATCCACCTGCCTCGGCCTCCCAAAGTGCTGGGATTACAGGCTTGAGCCACCGCGCCGGCCGGCATGTAACTTCTTAAGCCTGACCAGGTAACTTCTTAAGCATGGACACATAAAATAGTTTAATGTATGGGGTTGACAGAATTAAAGGATTAATTTACTTATTGTTCATTTCATAATATTCATTGAGCTGTATGCTGTATGCATAGCATCTGCTGTATGCAAAGCAGGAAAACTTTGCCTCAGAAAAACCAAAAGATAGTCCTTGCCACCACAGATTCCTTAATAAAATTGTAAACGGATATACAAATACATAATTTGTTTGATTATTGATCACTCAAGTAAAAAGAACCTTTGAGAATTTAATAGTGAGTGACTAAAGGCAACACACATTAAACACACCAAAGCAGGATCCCTATTTACTGTTTCTATAGTGAATGGAAAGATAATAATCCTGGCATGCTGATAAGGATGATGAACCTGATGACGATAACAAGAGCTAACATCAACTGGGTGCTTAGTGTGTGCCAGTCCCTGTGGGTCATAGGTGTAGGGGCCCAGGCAACTGCAGAGGCTGCCAGAGGAGCCCAGGCTTCTCCATCAGGACCAAGCAGTTCTCCGAACAAAGGGCTTTGCATTTGGCATCACACAGGAAGGTGCAAACAGCTCCCAGCTCTTCAAACAGAGCCTATGACCATAAATCAAAGAACAATCCTCATGCACGGCCGATGAAAAAGGAGAGCATGCTCCATACAACTTGTGTCACAGCTGCAGCCACAGACAGTAAATGTATTTGGAATAAATGACTACCAGCTTCATCTTCCACATTATTCAAGATCCCAGAAATCAGGGGGACTGCATTTGGAAAAATTAGGAGGGGTCGATCTCTCAAAAACTTAATAGAGAAGCAGTGGCTTCAGGCTCTCTGCTGTGGGTCAGCTATGTCACTGATGCTTTGGTATTAATGCAGAAGGCAGGACCTCAGTGCTCACTGTATAGCCAGGAGGGAACTATTTCAACAATAGATTACTGTAATGTACTTGGCCAGTGCAGCCCTTACCGTTACCATGAGTTTAGGCCAATTCATTTAAACCATAAAAATAAAAAAATTAACAGCATAATAATGAACCTTTCATACACATGCTGGCTTCACTAGAGAGTCCCACACAGAATATGGAACTAGGGGCCAACATGTAGATTCGTGGCACTGCCCAGGGGACTCCAGAGTCCAAAAGGCAATGAATGCATTAAGTGCATCCGTAACTGCAGTTTTCTCATGTGTGACAGATACAATGTCCCTCATTTTACTTAACTGTTTTGGGATATCATGTGTGAATGAGCACAATGGAACAACAAAAAGGGGGCTTACACCAACTGTGTGCAGGGACTACAGCTTCTGATGGGCTCTGGTTCCACTCTTGAGGAGGTACGCATACTCAGCAGTAACCTGCTGGCTGAAGCCCACGTTTTGGATTTGCCATGCCAGGAATCCAACATGAAAGCTCCCTCACACCTCAACCGAGGACTGACCACATGCCACAAAAACCTACCATCCCCATTGCAGCTGTTTTCATACAGATACCATTACTCTAAACAAAATCCACGGCTCACATCACATAAACCAGTTGAAGCAGTTAGTGCAATTTAACTCCTTGAGAGACTGAAATATCAATTATTCCAGTGTGATGTTTTAATTTGGTTGATTTGGGATATAGGTTTGTAAGACAAGAATTTATTGCTAAGCATTCCTGACTCCAGGCATATTTTCTTTGCCTTAGTTTACCCATTTGTAAAATAAGATTAATACTGACGATGTATCAATGTTTCAGAAATGTTAGGTTCAAGGCATTGTTTTAGGAATGGAAGCGCATACGGAGGTTACTTAATATTTATAAACCTTTGAAATCTCCTTATGTGTAGAGCTGTTTAAGTATAAATTATTATTAAAATTATTAGCCTTGAGAATTATAATTACTGCTTCATTATTTTTCTCATTATGCTCATTCTATGGGGGTTTTCTTGTAAATATTCCAAATGAGCTATTGCCTTTACTGTATAATCAATTTAATGTTTATTTGAAAGCTTTAAAGACACAAAATGTGACACAAATTTGCAAGATTCAAGGTGATACAAACAAATAATCTGTTTTCCCAAAGAAGTTTTTGTAAGGAAATATCACTGGTTGGATGATGGCTACTTAGAAAGGATTGCTACAGATTTGTTTAGTGGCTTTGACTCTTATTTTTGGAAATGGGCGGCCAAGATGTAATGATCATGTGCTAATAGAAGCTGATTCCCATTAGAAGCAGGTGGCTTAAAGGCGCCAAGGTACTGCTCCTTTTACTTTCTTCCTAAGCCATTGCCTATTGCCACATTTCTTATAAACTTCCTCAGTCCTCGCAGTGAGCACAATAATACAAAAAGACAAGGAAATAATTAAATCACAGAATGTTAAAACTAGAGAAACGAGAATGACAATTTATTACATACTTACCTTCCTGTCTGCCATTATACATAATACATTATACGTAAGAACTTTTTTTTTTTTTTTTTTTTTTTTTTTGAGGGAGAGTTTCGCTTTTGTTACCCAGGCTGGAGTGCAATGGCGCGATCTCGGCTCGGCGCGATCTCGGCTCACCGCAACCTCCGCCTCCTGGGTTCAGGCAATTCTCCTGCCTCAGCCTCCTGAGTAGCTGGGATTACAGGCACACGCCACTACGCCCAGCTATTTTTGTATTTTTAGTAGAGACGGGGTTTCACCATGTTGACCAGGATGGTCTCGATCTCTTGACCTCGTGATCCACCTGCCTCGGCCTCCCAAAGTGCTGGGATTACAGGCTTGAGCCACCGCGCCCGGCCAGAACTTATTTTATCCTCATCTTTGTATCATCTCAGTAAGTTAAGCAATGGTAAAACCCCCATTTTCATACAAGGGAATGAAGACTTAGAGGCTAAGTAACAAGCATAAGGTCACACTGCTGGAGGCGTGTGGAGCTAGGGTTTGAATGACCAGAGCACATACTCATGGTCATTAGGACATCAGCTCCTCCTGAAGTCTTCCCTGGTGCCTAGGCCGGAAGGTACCAGTGAAAATTTGGCATAAGTGTGTTACGCTGGAGTAACAAATGATCCCACTTTATGAGTGGTTTAAAAAATGGTAGCTTATTTCTCACTCCTACTCAAAGCCAGCATGGGTCACTGGGGTCTCTGCTCCTGCTACCCTTCCTCCAGGGCCCAGGCCACAAAACAGTCACTGTCTACATCATGAAGAAGGAAGGAGAACTTCAGAGGGTCTTGTCATTATACATGTCAGCTTGTAGGAAACACGTCATTTCCACTCACAGCTCATTGGCCAGAACTAGTTACATGGTTGTTCCACCCAACCTCAAAGGGGGAAAAAGTTCAATTATCTTTGTGCCCAGAAGGAGAGGAGAATCAGAGGTCTGTAAGCAGTGCTAATGACTATCATCGTGCTGCGGGGATTAGCTGGCCCTGTGCCTTCAGGATATAGGGAAGGAACTGCATCCAGAAAGCTTGTGTGACTTGCCTAATGTCGCCCAGATAAGCTAGCTAGACACAGGTGAGGAAGGAGAGCCCTGGTTTCTACAGTCCACCACACTTTATCAACAACACATACTCATGTGGACTAATTTCCCGTAAAGATGGTTTCCACTTTACCTAATACTCAGTCACGGAGAGCACCGAGATAAAAATAAACGAATTAGGAGCTGCCATTATTTATGACTGAAAGACAGGAAGAACTTCCTCACAAGAAGCCTTTCTTTTGGAAAATATTAGGACACATTCACAACCCTTGACTTCTCCCGAAATCACTACTGTCCTATTACCTCACGAATTTGAAACTATTAGCATTCCCATTTCACAAGTGATGAAACTGAAGGGTAGACAGGCCAATTCATCTGCCACCAGAGGAAATGGAAGAGCAGGGATTTGAATCAGGGGCTCTAGTTTAAGCCTGCACTAAGCTATGCTTCCTCCTAGGGGTTGCTTAAGAAGTATTATGTATCCTATATGCATAACCTTATCTAACTGGATACTAAGCACAAGGTCAGATTTCAAACTGGAACCTGCTTTTGTCAGTTACTAAAAACATGGCAGTGGTTGTGCTTACGGCTAACAGTCACACAGGGAATACAAATCCTAACCAAATGTCACCTCCTTCATGAAATCTTCCTTCATGCCCATCAGGGTGTGATTTTCCCGTCAGAACTTGTAACATCTTTTATAAAAACCTTTCGTGAACATATTTAAGATGTTTGACCCATACTGTCTATCTAGGTGTTAGCTATTATTATCTGACAATAACAAGCCTGTAGAATGCCATGAATGAAAAGATTTTTTTAAAACACCAGGGTAAAACTATCTTATTGAAATAGGCAGAACAGTTAAAGAAATGATTTTGACAGGAATCATTTTATGCAACCCTAAAATAGCCTTCGCAGTTGAATCTCCCAGACCCAGACCCAGAAAAGCATTCAAAATAAAACAGACATTCCTGTCTTTTGGCTAGCCCAGCACTGAATTCCTAAAGGCAAGGGAGAAGATCATAAGACAACCTGAGATTATTCCATGATTCTACTATTTAAAAAAAAAAAAAATTTTTTTTAAATAAAGGCTTGCAGGCCCTAAGTGAATAAATAAATGGCAGGAGTCAGGCTTTGAACATATTTAATTATTAGTATGATTAGCACCAGTTTTATTGGCAATAAGAAGTTACCCTTGTAGAGTCTTTCATATGGTGGGTAGCTCAAAAATGTCCTTGTTGTCAAGAAACGGGAGATGATATGATTAACAAAACTCACAGAAGATTGTTTTTAAAAATGTTTTAGGCCAATAATGTTACTCTCTTCCTCTCCGATGTTGTCACGACACCAAACTGATTCTGAGTGTCTCAATTTCCTGGGCGCACTCTCTGGTTTATCTGTAAATCTAGTTTGTTGTTAGTTGTTTGTGTGCTTTGCTTGCTGACTTTTAAACACTCTGTAAGTATCTGAACAGCAAGTCCAGTAGGTTAAAAACCAAAACAACAAAATAACAGTAACAACAATAAAAGGAATTGCTAAAGTACAAGAATCAATTAGCAAAGGAGAGTAGAAAGCAGGAGGGTGGGAGGCAGCAGGGCACACTGAAAAGATGGGTGATTATTCAATAAGATGATGACGAGCTTACACAAATTTAGGATGTTCTAGGAAAGTTTAGAGTTCAAAAAGGGTTTGATACATATATTTTTGGGAAGAGTCATTGCTTCAGGGGGATCACTGTTATTCCACAAGTGCAAAACCATTTACTTGCATAACATGAAGTTGCCTAGTTACCATACTTAGAAAATATAGTGCAAAATAAAACAGAGAGAGAAACTTGGAGTTACGTTACTTTTTAAAACACTGGTAGCCAGCCTATTTCAAAAAATAAGGATTGCCTGGAGGCTGTGCAATACACAAGGCACCCTGCCCAGAGGGCAGTGAGGATTAAAATCCAGAGTTCCCGGGTTGTACTCCAACGCAATAGTACGAAGGGAATGTTTAGACTTGGAGTCCTGAGGGCAATTATAAAACAAGCTTTATTGTCATTGCCAAAGTTGCTGATAAGAAAATAAAAATAACAGTATGCTCGTAACAGGGCTGCATTAGCACTAGTACCCTTGTAACAGTCCTTCTACTCATTTTATGAAAGGCCACATCTTTGATGCTACTACAAAATCTCTGCCAGAAGGATCTAGCAGTCACCTTCTTCGTAATTTTCTATGCATTCATTCAGTCATTCAGCACATAATTATTGAATAACTACTGTGTGCCAAGCACCATGCTGGGCACTAGGCAGAAAGAATCTACCGTTAAAGAGTCTACAGCCTAGCAAGGCTGACAGAGAGAGAACAGATTATTATACAGGTATTGATCGACTTACGACCTATGCCAACTTATGACCATTCGACTTTACGACCACAATCGTTAGCCGCGACTGCTCCGTGTCTGGCAGCGCAAACGTTGCCCACCTGGGCATACGACAGTGCAGACCAGCTTCTGGCAGCACTACCATCTCCGCGTGCACCATTTCAACTGTACATATAGCCTACTCAACTTACGATCAAACTGTGTTACGACCGTTCTGTGGTCCCGACCGTGGCTGTAAGTCAAGCACTAGCTGTAATAGATAATTATATGAAAGGAAAGAGGGTTGTTGGGCACCCAGCAAAAAAGGAAGGATTCTGACCCAGCCAAGGGATGGATTATGGTATCAGTGATATTTAAGGGAGATGTGTACAATGTTTCCTTCAAAATATGATACGGTGCTATAAGAGGGGCATAGAGAGTTTATAAAATATAAAAGAATTAGCTTTTGTATATCATTTTTACCAACACTCCTTTAATCTTACTAGCAACACCATGAGATAAAATTAATATTCTTTTTACAGGTAAATCAGAAAGATAAACTGATTTACCTCAGATTGCCTGACCAGATGACTTTGAGACGACACCGATTTTAAGTGCTCGTGCAGTAACACTGTCCATGATTTCCACTGCAGATTTCCAGGATTATGTACTCAATCAACTAAATCTGCAGACTTTCTCACTGGTTCAGTGAACCAATAATAACACCTTACATCTCTATAATATTTTATAGTTTTCTTATCCCATTGTTACATATCAAAGTGTCAGAGGCATGTGAACTAGAGCAACTCCATTTTGAATAGGAGCTGGGTAAAACATGGCTGAGATCTACTGGGCTGCATTCCCAGATGGTTATGCACTCAAAGTTACAGGATGAGGTAGGAGGTCAGCACATGACACAGGTCATAAAGATCCTGCTGAGAAAACAGGTTGCAGTAAAGAAGCTGGCCAAAACCCACACAAACCAAAATGGCAACAAGAGTGACCTGTGGTCGTCCTCACTGCTACACTCCCACCAGCGCCACGACAGTTTACAAATGCCATGGCGTTGTCAGGAAGTTACCCTGTATGGTCTAAAAGGGGAGGCATGAATAATCCACCCCTTGTTTGGCATATCACCAAGAAATAACCATGAAAATGGGCTCCCAGCAGCCTTTGGGGCTGCTCTGTCTATGGAGTAGCCATTCTTTTATTCCTTTACTTTCTTAATAAACTCCCTTTCATTTTACTCTGTGGACTTGCCCTGAATTATTTCTTGTATGAGATCCAAGAACCCTCTCTCGGGGTCTGGATCTGGACCCCTTTGCTGTAACAAAACTATCACATGTAATAATTTAGTCAAACAGCTAACTATCCTTTTTCTTTTGGTTACTTAATTACTGATTATTATTGAATTGGCCAAAATGACTAGATTTTTTTCCTATAACACAAAGCAGACAGTTGAAAATTTTCACTGAAAAACGACAGACAGCACAACGGCAACTGCTTTTTAAAGTCAAATCTCATTTCAAAGATGTTAAATGTCTGTTTCAGATATGACAATTAACATGCTAATGTTATGTTTCCTTCTTCAAGAATTTAACTGTAATGAAAATAATTTTTGCTGGATTTAGTAAAATTAACCTTTATTCATAAAACTTTGCTCACAGAACTTCACAGTATTTCTTTTTCCCCCCACGTGACTTAAAAGAGGTTCTGAACATCAGGCATATATCCAAAAAATAAATCTGTGCCAATTTACTAATCACTATCAAAATAGAGAAAATTTAAAGTGATTCAAAATATCAAAAACAGCCTAGATTGTGACATGAAAGAAAAACTGATTATTTTTCCTTCAATGTTTTTGGAATTTCTTTCTAAATATCTCTGTGTATTCAAGTCTACATTAGGCAATTAATTTAATTCTAAGCCACTGAAGTCTTAAAAAACAAAATATTACTTTGAATTTTAAAGAGGAACTTTTCTAGAATAAATGTGAAAACTGTCCAGATTTTATGTGCCTAAAAGTAAATGAATAATGAAAGAAAATAAAGTATTACTTTGAAAAGAGGGAATGGATGTTGGAGAGTGGAGTTTACATGAATGTCATCAAAAAGAATTGAAGTAATTTAGACAACTGGGCAGGCTGGGGTGGTCTTACTACAATATTCAAACTTCTTGGATTTGTAACTTAACTTCCGTAAGAGCTATGTCCTTCAAAGCATTTTCAATCATATGCCAAAGTCCACAAAAGCTATGTCCTTCAAATTATTTTCAATCACATGCCAAGTGTAAAAACACATCAAGCAATGAGACTTTGTGAACCTGTCAAGGTTTCCAATGTCTTATTTAGTTCATATTAAATTACATACAAAGACTTCAGGATACAGTGAGACCTTGATAAACACAGCTTCCTGCAAACAAGGGGCAGCCAGGATGTTGACCAGGGAGCTGCCCCACCTTAGTAAAAGGAAGCACCAGCTGATGAGGCAATCTGGCACCATCCCATAGTTCATGTCAAGGCAAGCCCAGAGAGCAAGCCAGACTTAGTCACGGTAAGGGCAAGGCTGCCCTGAGGAATATGGAAGGACCCAGTCATCTGGAGTGGGGAAATATGTCTGGGACGTGGGTTTGTGGGAACCTCTTATTGCTCTGCTTGAAAGGAAGAAGGAATGAAATTCCTTGCTAAAACCTGATGGGGAAATAGAAGCAATTAAGATCCTCAAATGCATCCTATTGTAAGTGGGTTACTGGGAATGTGTCCTCGTCAGTAGTGGGAGGCATTGCTCCTGCAATGCCCTTATCAGCATGCACAGAGGAAGCAGAAGAGAAATACCCATTTCAAGCTTAGAACCCCGTAAATGTTGACTTGGTGAAAAACCCAAACCTTGCTCTTTGAGCTCTTGCAGTAAAATATCTTTTCATTCTTTAACATGTGTTTTGTGGTTAGTACTACTTCACTCTCAATTCTGTTGTCTGGCACAAAACCACTCAATGGCACAGAAGCCCAACAGGAGGGTAAAAGAAAATTGCTGAGCTCCAGCATTTCCCTTGTAATCCTTGGAGAACAATTTAGTACTGAACTTGTATCCAGGATACAGAACGCTTTTTCCTATGCTGAGAGGGAATGACACAACTGGGCATTGTGTTGTGACCTAAATTCACAGATAAATATTTGGACGGTGACTCGTCCTTCACCTGGCATTAATCCTTTGCCCTTCCATTTCAGGAAGACATGACACAGTCAGGGAAGGCATCTTGAACCCTATTGCCTCCGGATGGTATAAAACACCTTTGTGGGACTGCATTTGCCCTCATTATGTGACTTTAATGTTGGCGACTGAGAACAAGACAGGTGAGGAGGAGGACGCCCTTTCCCTGCTTGAGTTGCCTTTTATGCATGAAGCTGAGGAGGCTTCTGGTTTTTAAATCCTAAATTCTGCAGCCCAGACTCAACCTTTACCTCCACTTCTGCCTTATGAGCTGCGTGTCAGCTCTGCCTTCCTTCCACACAGTGATCAGTAGAGTTGGGATTCTAGCACCCCTATAATTTCTAATTTATACCAGTCACATTACAGCTGAGAACAGTGCAGTCTCAGGCTGTCTAACATATGAGATGTTATAAAGCTTTCCCTGCTTCACTTATTGATCAACAACACGAGCTCTTAAAAACGGTTTTAATCAGAAGGGGGATGTACTTCCTTGCGTAGTTGAGGATGGGTCTTATTATTTTCTAATGTTATCTTGCCCAAAGAAAGGGTAAATGAAAACACTAAATGCTCATAATTTTCCTAATAGTCTTTTTTCTGCTTAAAAGAGCTGTCCCATTTTAAAATTTCATACATGTTGCTATTCCTACAGTTTTATCATTTGTCAACAAATCAACTACCTGCTTAGCAGCTCTCATGAGGGATTTAAAATAGCCGCCATGAAAATCCTGGGCATTTACTATTTTTATAACAAACTTGATTGTCACCTATGATATTTCAAAGATCACTCCTCATATAGACATCACAGTGGAAATTAGATGCAGGGCCCGCTTTCCATGGAACATTATGCAGAGGCACTCTGACTAATAAATCTTTGTAGCTAATGCATTCCAGATGGAAGCCATGTCTCACAGATTTAACCTTCCTAAACCCTTCCAAAAATTCCTCCCATCAAAAGCTCTCTGAATGAGATACGTTTGATTGAAATGGGATCATCAATACATGACAACTAAGTAATCGTACAAATGATTACTGCCTGCAGAAGAAAATATTCCTTCCCACAAAGACATGGTTTTGGACAATCCCCAGGACAAGAAGATGGCCCTATGTGTCTTACTAGATATTTTAAATGCTTTCTTCTTGAATTCCCATTGCTGTTAAGAGATGCTTTACAGAGAACAGCCATTTCTGTCTCTTTAACTTTTGTACATGCATAACAAAGGCTGCTAAAAGGAAGGATCAAGACTCTTAGAGGAGCCACTAATTAACATCCTGTTTAATCATGTCACCATGTTTAGCAGTCTACATCATTAGTTTATGTCAAGCAGACGCGGTGAAACATCTAAACACCTACATGTAGATCCTCACAGAATCAGTCAAGTGCAATGGCGAGGGCAGTGTCATACAAGATTGTAGCTGCATTTGCAATATTCAGAAATGTTACAAATCATCCCGTCGCAAGCTCAGCTCATGCAGCCTTCAAGACGTTGGGTGATTTTTTTTTTGGTAGTTTCTCAAACATGGGTCAACACACAGCACATGGTTTTCTTATAGTTTTACAAGGGAGCTGAACTTCTATGAAAGATACTAAACTGACCTGTTCCACTCTCTGTTTTCACACATCAGTGCTCTGCAAAGCAAGGAAGACAACCTCGTGAAATGAAGGCCCAAAGAATTTCACTAGAAGGCACCACTGAAAAGTTTTAAGTGCATAAGAAACTTTTGCTTCTACCCACCCCTAATACCATCTAAACTTAGGAGCTGAAATACAGTAAAATTCCACTGAGTCAGACTGATGAGAGAAGGTTAAAATGAATTAGTAAAAATCAATGTTTTAAAACGTAAGCAAAACCTTTTTTTGTTTGTTTTTACTTTCAACAATTGCAGATTTAGTTACCTGAATTAGCTTCTGGCAAACAATATGGTACATCTTAAAACGGAATACTATTTGCAGCAACTGTCTGGATATAACAGATTATCATGCTGCCAAAATGAACACAAAATGCTTATCTCTTTAGTCTTGCCTGGTGGCCCTCTGCCTGGTGGAAGCAGCTCCGGGTGCTGTTCACTGACTCGAGTTTTGTTCCAGTTCTGTGTAAACACTGTGTGATCCTGAGGCCACTCAGCCTGGGGGATGCTGCCTTTCCTCACCTGTTAAAGGTAATCTGGCTATACCTTGGGTCCAGTCAAGAGGTACTCCTATCAGTATCACCTCATTTTTCTCCCCAGATACACATAGCTATTCTAGGAGTTTCTGACGCAGTAGGTCTTAAAGCAAAATCAGTAATAGTTGAACAGTAGAAAAGAACTTCCCAACTCCCTGGTTTATATCCCAAATCCTCTGTGGTGAAACTAGATTAGAAAGACCCTAAGACCCTTTGCAGCTCTCAAATACCAGGATTTTACTGAATGCATGTCTATACTTACAAAAATGATTTGTCATACATGCTTAAGAAAAAAAGTCTGGGATAAAATATCCAACAATCACAACAATAACCACAAACACTCATCAAACACTCATTTCATCCCTGGTACTGTTCTAAGAACATCTCATGGAGTAACATGTTTTATACTCACAGCAACCTTAGTGGGTGGAGCCTTATAGGTAGAGTCCGTTTATTATCCTCATTTTATGGTTGGGCCACAGAAAGTTAAGAAACAATAATGTTTAAAAGCAAATTATTTTCTGATTGGTAAACTCAATGGTAATTTTTAATTTTTACTTTTGCTTTTCCACATTTTCTACCTTTTACAATAATCATGTATTCCTTCTGTGACAAAATGTTTACAGTTTAAAAACAAATTGTATGAAGATGATGACATTAATATACACTCATTGGTCCTGTAAATATAGAAAACATAGAACAATACATCTGTCATTATGTGGGAAAAAGCCAGCAATTACAAATGAAAAAGAGTACAGTGTCCAGAAATCTAGGCTAAAGGAAGCATTCATAACCAATTTAGTCCCTGGCAGCCAGAGCAAAAAGGGAAAACTTTCATTGTTAACTAATTAATTAATTTTTTATTGCATTTTAGGTTTTGGGGTACATGTGAAGAACATGCAAGATTGCTGCATAGGTACACACGTGGCAGTGTGATTTGCTGCCTTCCTCCCCTTCACCTGTATCTGGCATTGTTAATTTAAAAAAGGAAGCAAAGGCTAGACATGTGGTTCATGTCTGTAATCCCAGCACTTTGGGAGGCTGAGGCAGGCAGATCACTTGAGGTCAGAAGTTTCAGACCAGCCTGGCCAACATGGTAAATCCCCATCTCTACTAATAAAACAAACAAGCGAAGGAAGCATATCAGACCATTAGCAGCGTTAAATTGTTTCAAAGCTCTAAAATGGAGGAGATATTTCCCTATGGGTCTCCAGGTAAGGAGGATGACTTTATTCTAACACTTACAAAATGTGTGAATAACGCAAAAGTAAACTGAAGCCCAGCTGGGATTGAATTATCTTAAAATCTAAACTGGTGAAATCAGAACCAAAGGACTTTAAGCTACCAAAATGCTGGCCCCATTTTTCTTCTTTATGTTGCTGAATTTGTGGATAACAAATCCAGAATATGCTGTCTGTAGAAAAGATTGATCATCATTATCAGGAAAGGCCATTTATAGAACAGTTCCGGTTTCTTTAATCAGAGCCGTTACAAGGTCTTATAAATACTAAATAATAGGAAATATAGGGAAGGACACAAAAACCCACAAAGCCCTTTATAAACTACAGGACAAGCCTTGCTTTTGAGTGACACATGCAGAAACAACCCTAAATCATACAGTATAATTATCTTCTTTATGCTCTGGCTCTAAAATTCTTAAAAGCCCCTGCCCACATGTCCTCCTCACTTTGATCTATGGTTGTAATCTTACATTAAAACTCAATCACACCAGGGAATGTCATTTTGTCAGCTTTCAGGCAGGTCTTAACAATAGACCCCCGGCTGAGACAAGCATGGGCGAGATCAAGCACTCTTCACCTCACTGAGCAGCAGGGTCTTGGTGAGGCCGGCACACCTGATCGAGGGTGAGCTTGAGCTTGGAGTTTGCTTGGCTCATTTCAAAATGAACCTGGTCCACCGGCACACGTGAGAGAATAAGCAGCCTCTGTCACCTATGATCATGCCATTTAGTTGCTATCTCCCAGCAAGGGAAAAAGCCATTCTTGGATACCTAATTTCCTTTCATTTTTTTAAACAGTAAGAAACCATGCTTACCCAAGCATAATCAGAAGACGAGGGGGAGCTTACATTTGAATAGGAATACATATACTTAATTTTTTTAATGACCAGTGCGACTTGCCACCTTTAGTCATACACATCATCAGGCTGTACATTACGACTTCACTTCTTTATCTGTCTCCACATATTCTTTCTTCTAAAAGATTGCAGGAAAGCATATGTCTACTTTTGGAGGAGCTCCTTCCAAATTAAACCAGAAAATGAGAGGCTTTAAAAAATATCAAATCCTATTATGCTCGTTAATAAATTCCGTTTTTCACCATGATTACAATAAAAGCAACTGACACTGTCCTAAAAATCTAACTCCTCCTTCACAGAAACATTAGGCATATAGGTTCAACCTCCTTTAACAACTGCCAGCCCTATCTGAGAGTCCACATCCAGGAGCATGGGTGCTCTAAGTACCTTTCAGTTCCTTCATTGTCTGAACACGCTCGTTCGCAGGCCACTTAAAATTAAACCAATATAGATTTTGACTCCAGCTTCAGCCAAGTTCTGGGATAAGAAGGCATCGACATTAATATGATGAGACAAAATGGCTTTTGTAACACATTCTCAATTCTTCTTTTTCTAAGAACCGTAGATTTTAATCTCATTATAAATTTGATGCAGAGGCTGTTAGCAGACTTTGGCAAAACACAGCACCTGAAATCGAAGCCCATATCCTGCCTGTGGCTATAAATGATACTTGTATAGATGCTTCAGAACAGTCTTTCTATAGGAAAGGAGGATTTTACTCAACAGTTTGAGAATCTTGCTACAGAACTTCTATTTCTTATTGTTTATACTTGTGAGTAGCCGTAAGGAGACCTGCCACCTTTCTCTACTCCTTAATTTCTCCCTAAATGCAAATGGGCACAAGATAATGTGCAAAGATAATAGGCCCATGTGACCTATTCTCGTCAAGTGCTTGTAAATCTGTGAAGGTGAAATGAACCTAACAAAACCGTAATAATGAACCATATTTTCATAGCACATATTTTTAATACTTGTTCTACATGTTAAAGCATTGTAAAACTTATAAAATATCTATGATAGCTTATTCCAATATATGAAAATGATCCATAGGGAGGGAAATAAAAAGTAACAGTTGCTGGACACCGAGAATGGGCAAGGCACTTCAGGATATTGTTTCACTTCCTCTGCAGTAATTCTGTGCTGTTGGTTCTATTATTGTCGACATTCTACAATTAGCAGGACTGAGGTCCACAGACGTTGCCACGGTCACATGACTAAGAAGTAGAGAAAGCTCAGATTTAAATTCTACTGTATCTAGAGACTTTGAACTCAAAAGCCTACTTTTAACCACTGTACCATATCTGTTTAACATAAGAGGAAATATGGGGACAGGCAGAGCAAATGAGGAGGCACAGCTATATCAATTATAATTTGGGGCAAGTAATTTTCTCTTTGCTCTAAAATACATATTAGGCATGTATTTTTTATGTGCCAGAGACTAGAAAAGGTACTGAAAACACAGAGATAAAATATCTTGGCTCTCAAGGAGCTCCGAGTCTAGCTGGAATGATCAACAATTTGATCTACAATAATAGAGTAAGGCTACACAAATTAAGGATGTAGCCATTTTCAGCTTTTGTTAGTGAATGATCTAATATCATCATTTCAAATTGTGAAAAGACTTATGACAGTTACAGAGTTCCTATGGACATGAAAGCATATTTACCTCATGAAGAAAGAATATTTTGAGTTTCTATATAGTAAAAAAAGAACTCTAGGTCCAGTAATGCGTGGCAACCATGACAATCAATAATTACCAATAATATCTGGTTATGTTTGGGGATATTTGTAAACAATAGATGAAGAGAGTTGAGTAAAACCAATGGCAATTAAAATATGTATTGAAAACTTCTCTCTCCAATTCACACAGATTCAGAAAAACAGCAAACAATAAAATATCACAGCCAACTCTAACAAACAGTACAACTCGAACCACAAGCAATCTGGCAGGGAAGCAACAACAGCATTTAAGGAAAGTTTCCATGAAGAAATGACATGCCAGAAATTTAACTGAAAAATTGAGAACATATTATTCTACATGCCATCTAAACCCAGACTTTTCTGCAGGATCTATCTCACTTCATGAATAATGCAGGAATTAAAAAAATAGTTCGGCAGACTAGACACCAAAGAGCAGTTATTTGTTGGTGCTACCATTATGGGTCACTTTGCCTTTCTCTGTGTTTTCTGTAGTCTAAGCTTTCTGTAATGAACACAGATTGGTTTTATAATCACATGGCTTTTTTCCTCTTCAGATGACTGCAGATGCATAGGCAGAACCTACCGCACAGAACCTACTCGGGCTCAGTTTTGCCGTAGAACCAAGAAACATCACATTAGATAGATGCTTTAGCAAGGACTATCTATATGTTGCATGAAGAAAATTGTCCCAGAAAAGCAGCCAGCTGTCCTTTATAAGAAACTGTGGCACTGCCTGTAGGAAGTGTATCCAATGAGAACTTGTCCTTGCGATGTAATACTTTTAATGGGTGAGCCATTTCAACACTTTACATACTGCCGACTAAGTTTCTACAGAACTTTCTCATTGTACTCAGCGCTGTCTGTGCAGTTAATTTAGGCATCAGAAAACTCAGTTTTTAATTTTCTGACTTGCCTCTGGACTCTTAAATGCTATTGCTCCAATCATAACACGTCGGAACACTTACACAGATTTCAACAATAATATCCACAGCTGGGAATAAATCAAAGCAGTTTTATCACTGATTAAGTGCTATTGAAATACGGTTACAAGACAACATGAAGCAAAGGACAGATTTCACTTAGGAAGATTAAGACAGAGCCTGGGGGGGAATAAAAGAGGGTAATCCAAACAAAGTCTATGCGACTAAAAAATATAATTCAGAGTCAGAATGCAGATTGCATTTTTTAGCCATTTAAATTCTCAGTTTCTTCTCTCTCTGTGTGTGTGTACATGTGGATGTGTGTGTGTCTGTATATTTATGCTATAAAGTGGTTCAATCATATAAGATGCATTTAGGCACAGCTGTTTTTCAAGCTAAAGTGTCTTCATTCTAAGACAGGGGTCAAAAAACGCTTTCTGTAAAGGGCTAGAATGTAAATATTTTAGGCTTTGCAGGCCATACATCCTCCGTTACAACTACTCAGTTCTGCCATGGTCGTATGAAAGCAGTCATGACAACACATAAATTAATGGGTGTGGCTGTATGCCAAAAAAATCTATTTATGAAAACAGGCAGAGGGTTGGATCTGGTCCCTGGGATATAGTCCACTGACGTCTGCACTAAGATATAGTTATTCCATCTACCCAGAAAACTCCTAAAATATGAGGATGGAGTTGGGAAGGGATGTAGGACCCAGCACACTCAGGCCTCTAAGCCTCTGTCTTATCACTGGGGTGAATGTGCACCCTGTCCTGATCTCCTGCAGTCTTTTCTGTAGACATAAAGCAGACAACATCAATTCTATTTGCTCCTTGAAGCCTATAGGGTTGGGGTGTTTAACTCTCTCTGAGTGTCTGCCCAGGGATCCTTCTTTTTGAAGAATCTCCATACCCCTCCTTCTCCTTCACTTCCTCCTCTTTTAAGCGCCCTTCCATTTCCATTGCTAATTATTTTTGGCTAGAGATATGTCAGGGTTTCCTCTGTATTATCAGATCCTTTTGGGTTTCTCTAGGACCTGGCTGGCATCTGGTGCAGACAGATTTTGACCTACTCACTCAGGCTGGGCTGACCAGGCCAGGTCAGATGCTTCTATCCTGCTATTTGTCATTCACATCTGTACAGACATTTGGAAGAGGGACAACAGTTTTCAGCAATGTTTATCCTTGTCTCAGGGGCAACTGTGATGTTTTCATCATGGATCTAGATAAGGCAGAGAGATGTTCCTCATTATGAGACAGACCACCAAAATTTAGGTGTAAAGGAAGTTCCCCTTGCAAGATAATCTCACAATTTAAAATAATCTTGCCAAATAGGAACAATAGTAACCAGAAACCTATTTAAATTGGTAAGGACAACCACAGCACTATATATCAAGCATAGTTCATGGCATAAAGTAAGATGCAAAACATATGCTATCAACACCTTGATGGCCCCTCAGCACCGCCTGTCCTCAGCAACCCTTCTGCATGGAGCTCATGAGCTGCTTTTGCAGCTGCCATTTCCAGTCTCACTACTCTCTGTAAGATTCCTATTCTATCTTTGGACTGTCTTTTAGAGTCATGAAATGTTTCCCCCTTAAATTATGGAATTTCCTAGATTCTGGGACCTTAGTTTTCTTCTTATAAAACTTTGTATGTTCTTCTTGGATGATCTCGTCCAAGTGTATGACTTTTACTACAACCTACACAAATTCAAATGATGTTCAAATCTGTATCACTAAGCCTCCTAAGGTTGAGACCTTAATCAGTACCATATTTACCTTATGTCTTAAAAGCACTTCAAATTTTTTATCTCTTCAATTGAATTAATAATCTTCTCCATCCCTCCTCTGATATAATTCATACTGATCATTATCACTATCCACCCAAAATATTCTTGTCAGACATGCTAGAGGCTGTTCCCTCTGCCACACATGTACAGACTCAGTCTCCAAATCCAATCTCTTGTACTTTCTAAATGCCACTTAATTCTTCTGTTTTTGTTTTATTAAGAGACAGCGTCTCATTTTGTCATCCAGGCTAGAGTGCAGTGACATGATCATAGCTCACTTTAAACTTGAACTGGGCTTAAGCAATCCTCCTACCTCAGCCTCCCAACTAGCTCATACTATAGGTGTGTGCCACCATGCCTGGCTAATTTGCTTTATTTTATTTTATTTTATTTTTTCTTGTAGAGACAAGATCTCACTATATTGCCCAGGCTGGCCTGAAACTCCTGGCTTCAAATAATCCTCCTGCCTCAGCCTCCCACAGCACTGGCATTACAGGTACGTGCCACCTTGCCCAACCAATTCTGTTTTCACTACCATTGCCACCTTAGTTTTAGGCCCTCACTATTTCCTCTTCTTTTCATAGTGGTCATGCTACTTCTAGTATCTAAATCCTCTTTCATGTTATAGTTGCATGTCTAAATTGAAACAGTTACTGCTTCAAATAAAATTGTCAAACATCTTGGCACACCATATGAGGCCCAATATTATTTCATGTTATGCTGGCACTCTTCTCCCTAGCTCCTACAAATGCACGTGCATGCACATACACCCATGTGCGCTCGCTCACTTGCTCTCTCTCTCTCTTTCTCTCTCTCTCTCTCTCCCCTCCTCCCCCACCCACTTCACGGCACATGCAGAAATCTAAACTCCAGCCAGGTTGTACAACATGCTCTTCTACGTTTCTGTGCCTTTGCACATTTCTTCCATTTAGAATTCTCACCTTCATGTGATTATCTTATCCACCCATAAAAACTTAGCTTACAAGTACTATCCTCTGCAAAGACTCTCTATACTTCTACCATCACGCTAAGATGGTCCTTTGGGCCCCACCTTTGCATATGCCAATGTGATAGCACTCAGCACAATGGATTGCTATTACAGGTCTACCTCTCTCTCCATAGATTGTGAGCTCCTTTAGATGAAGACACCTACTTAGCTCATAAGTATATCCCACTATTCAGAATAGCATCTGGTGCATACTGCTATTTGGTAAATATTTGTAAGATCCATTATGCAATAGATAGTAGTTGTATTAGTTAATGAGCCTGCTGTAAAACCAAAACATAGTATTTTACCTCTAATCAACATACTAGAAAACATTAAGTATCATAGAAAATATTATCTCATTTTGCAAGATTAGTCAGATCACACATGAATATACTTAGAGATTTTGTTCTCAGTAACTTAAGTTATAGAAAACATGAATAAAACTTACAGAAGTAATAAATATTTTAGAAAATAAATCCTGTGAGACATTAAGCAATAGAATAAAATTACTCAGTTAAAAAGCAAGAAAGAAAAGAAACAAAAAAGACCAAGGGTGAGTCTGTAGAAGCTCTTGAGCCAAATCAAGAAATTTCTGCTGAGACTCTTAACAAGTTTTTCTCCATCTCTTCTGAGAGAGGAGTGAGATAAAACTATCTAGTAAAGAACATGAAAGAATCTGAGGAATATCTATGTATCCTCTCACTTATTAGAAAGGGTGAAGTGTTCCTAGAGAAGATGGGGAAAGAAAATAATCCAAGATGAAAACTGGAAGAAAAAGATTTCAGTGGGGTTGACATTGAATCAAATGGAACATCTTAAGATTAAAGAATTGAAGCTATCATTGAGGAAAACGATAAGAGAAAACTAGATTTCACTAAAGCCACAAAACCTCTAAATGTCACTGCCCACAGCAAGTAAATTTGGATCTTCTAAAAAAAAAAAAAGTATAACATTCCTTATCCAAAGAAGAGGCACAGGCCTCAGCCCAGGGAGGTCCTTGCGCACCTTCCAGAGAAATAAGTCTGGTGGTTCAGCTGGTGACTGTCTACTAGACAATGGGGTGGTGATTCAATATGGCTAACCAAGAAGTTCATTCTTGCCTAAAATGATATGCCATTGAATCCACAAATTCCTATTCAAATAGGTTGACTGAAGAGAGAACAAATGGTAGTTACAGAAATCACTCCAAATTGTCTCTTGAAGATTTAAAGCTCTGGGTCTGAAATTGAAGGCCTTGGGAAAATATCTTCACCCTTCAGGTTACAGCTTGGTATGAGAAGGCTGGTCGAGAATAGTGTCAACATATTTTTGTGTTAATGGGCACATTTTTTCAGTTGTCTAACAGAGTTATGTTTCATTCATCTGGCTCAAGATAGAGGAATTACTCTAAAGATCAGGACACGTGTATCTGGGATATAAAAAAGGTTTCAAAGGAAAATTGGAGGTATATGGCAGAGCTGGGGTGAAACAGGTACAATTCTACAGGAGAACAGCTGCAGTAGTGTAACTGGGTTTTTTTGGGGTGTTGGTGAGGCAAACCTCCTTCAAGAGAAAGTTGTAGGTTCTTGGTCTCCCCTCTCTTAAGGATGAGAGAAGTGACCACTGCAGGTGTGCGGTAAGTTCATAAAAGTAAATATTGGACCCAAGAAGTGTGGCAGAAAGGTGATTTTATTTAGGTAGAGGAAAGAAAAAAAGAAGAGAAAAGACTTCCACGAAGAGTGTGAAAGGGGATTCCAGAGGGGAAAATCCAGGAGGGGAAAGAGAGCTCCCACTATGTGGGAGGGGATTCCAGAGATCTCGAAATCCGGTGGGTGAAAGAGCAGAGGAATTTATCCTGGGAGAAATTCCCACCTTCTCACGTTCCTCTGGCCAATGAAAGGAGTTTCTTTAAACTTCTGCTGGGGTGACTGACTCTTAGTTTCTTCCCGTGCCGTGAAATTCAAACATAAACCATTAAATCTCCCAGATGGAGAGAGATGGGAATGGGGCATGGCGCTGGCAAATTCTTGCCCTTAAAACTACACCCCCTTTTGGATCCAGTAAGAGAATACATTCCCTCAGTAGAAGACAGTGAGTTTCACAAAGATGGAAGGTAACAGAGGTCTTGCTACGAATACTTACGGTTTTTGAAGTACACATAGAAATACGTAAAATGTAGGCAAAAAGTTAAATATTAGCACAAAGAAGAATACGACATTTTTTAATACATAGGAAATATCAGTTATACCTCGACTCAGAGGGATGTGACTCATGCAGGGAGAACAGTGACAGAGGACAGGTATTGATCAAAATAAATGCAGTGAACCAAGTGAGGAAGAACAGTACAGTCTGTTGTGAACAAACACAAAAAGTGTAACTCATGAGGAAAAATAATCCTAGAAGCTGGGAACACGATAGAGAATATTTTGGTTTTAAAAAAAATACTTAAGTTGCATTGAGAGAAGATCATAGCATGGGGATGAGGAGGATGATTTCCGAAAGCAGATAATCAAACTGGGTGGCAGAATAAGATGATGATGAAGGAACCTTAAGCATTAGACTATCTGTTGTGAGGATCAGTCGGGTGAAAGCAGAGCATCTGATAAATTCATGCCTTATAGGCAATTTCAACTTGCAGAAGGAAAAGGGAAAAATATGAACAGATGTGCACTGATTTTCATGGAGTTTCCTTAGATCTCTTTTAAGCAAGATATAAGTATGAAGCAAAAGAATCATGTGATCTCAGGACTGGAGGAATTATGAACACTCTTCAGGCCAATCCACATGGACTCCATCTTCCATCTAATCCAACTCTGCCACGGGACCCAGAAGTCCCTGAACACTCCAGCAACACAGCTGTCAGGAAATGGGTAATTCCATGTTCTGCCAGTTTAGACCAAGTTGTCTTTATAATGAGATTAAAGTTGCGTAGTTACTGGCCTTAATTTAAATTTCTCTGAATCCGCAAATTAAAACTAACTCTTTTTCCTCAACTCAATGTCTCTCAAATGTTCAAAGACACTTTGTTCACTCAAACTTTCTTTTCCCCAGGCTTAACGGCCCCATGCCATCCCATAACTGCTCACATGAATTGTTTTGCAAGTTTTCACCCTCTGCTTGTTTTCTTATGGACAAAACAAGGAAGGAACATTGAGGAGATATAGATAAGAAGCTTGGACAAAACTGTGGTCATTATCATAAAGAAGGAAAAGGCTGGGTATCCTCAGCCTCATGCCCTCTGTTTTAGGCATACAGATTCTTAATGCATAGTGAACAGATAGACATAATTCCATGACTAGGGATACTACAACTGAATGTCTCTCTAGGTGTCTTGAAGATTCTAAAAGACCAACTACTATTGTAATAATCCAAATGAGGATGTACACAAGTTAGAGACAGCAAAATACATGAAAATCACAAAGATGGAAGTAGGCTTGTTAATGCAGATATTAAAAGAATACGTACAATGTAGAAGGAGACACAAGGAGTAGGATAAGTTTTAAAAATGGCATAAAAGCCTCAGAAAAGCCAGAGCCTAGAATAACCTTGAGTCTATAAATGCGGCTGGAGATAGCAAGGTAAATGTACACACACATACGGATGCACCTGCTACGAGACAACAAATCAGGAAGGGTTAATGACAAGATCAATTGGCAAGATTCTATAATGCTGATTCACCACAGGGGGTAAAGGGGAAATGTATAATTTTTCTTTCCAGGTTTTCTTTTTCTTTCCCGATTCTCGAACAAAAGAATACAGAAGAAAATTTTAGTTTGTACATATTCTTTTAATATTGGCTTTTCAAAAGGGTCAACAGCATCACTGAAAAGGAACAAAGGGCTTTACACAGGGTGTGTGTGTATGTCTGTGCAGCATGTGCACACGCATATTGTTACCTATATGTGTATAACCACATATATGTATAAATTTCTTCTACTAGATTAGAAAAAAGTACAAATGTACCAAATTAAGTAAGTTCAAGTTCCATGATATAGGCAAACCATAATCAAAAGATCCAATACCATGGAATAGTGGGTGCTTTTAATTTTATGTTGCCTCAGCATCTATTTTCACATAAAAGTTTAAATTTCTCATACCAGAAACAGGACTCAGTCATCCTTGACACAGTTTCCAATATTATACCTTACCCAAACAGCTCCAGCTGGTGGCCAGAGAGAAAATTCAGAGGCATCTCTTCCACCTAGCAGGTTGGGCTCCCCACTTTCCTGCCACTTCCTTTAAATGGACCATTCAGTCATTTGCCTGCAAACTTAAAAGTGAATGTTTCTCAGTCACAGGGTGACCTCCTGGAACTAGTGGCTGCGCCTTTAAACCCTGCAATTAAAGCTTCCCTGCAGGAAATCTGTTTGGAGCATGCCCTGGAGTCAATAAAGGCTTTGGCCCACTGGTCCCCTCTCTGCCTGTGCTCCTTGGCCTGTGTGGAGGGGGTGAGCACCTCCAGGCCTGTCATGTACCTTCCAGGACAAGACCTATGCAACTGGATCCCCTACTGGTGCTCTTTTGTTTGGGCCTCTCAGCTGCTGGGGACAGTAGTTACCAGCTAAATTAATAGAGTTTCATTCAATACATAAAGTTAGCAAACTTTGGAACATTTTATAAAAGATGATAAAGAACGCTCTTTAAAAGAAACCAGTGATCACTGGAAAACAGCAAGCATGCATTACAAATCTTGGTGAGTTAACATTTTTTCCCCTTTGAACAGAATTTCTAGATTTCCAGTCAAATGATCCCCTTAACTGTAATATTGTTTTTAGCAGCATATTTGATAGACTTGAAATTTAGGAAGATGTGGTAGACAAAATATAGTTAAATGGAGTAATAGCTATGAACGATGGAGTAATAACTTGAATAACAGAATTTAGTGTTAACTGAGGGAAGCTGGTGATTCTGTAAAGGACTCTCTTCTACTGATTTGCTCTGTAATTATCCTGAATCATCCTACATTTTAAATAATGTTTTCACAAAGACGTTTCATAAAGAAAAAGTGTATTTTAGAGGCAGAATTCAGATAAAGGTAAATTACCAAATTATCAGGATTCAAAGAGATTCTTTAAGTAAACAAGTTTCAGAAAACATTAAACATAGAGTCAGCAGAACTAAACGTCAAGTCCTAAACTGAGGCTAACAAATCATTAACTTAAAAGCAAGATGGGAAAACCTGGTATATTTGTTTGTTCTCATGCTGATAATAAGGACATATCCAAGACTGGATAATTTATAAAAGAAAGAGGTTTAATTGACTCACAGTTCAATATGGCAGGGGAGGCCTCAGGAAACTTACAATCATGGCACAAAGGGAAGCAAACATGTTCTTCTTTACGTGGCGACAGCAAGAAGACTGAGAGCTGAGGGAAGCCCCTTATAAAACCTTCAGAACTCATGAGAACTTACTATCATGAGACTAGCATGGGGGAAACTGCCCCCCACAATTCAATTACCTCCCACCAGGTCCCTCCCATGACACATGGGGATTATGGGAACTACAATTCAATATGAAATTCGGGACATAGTCAATCCATATCACCTGGCTTGACTGTAGTTCTGTTTCATTTTGTTTGTTTGTTTGTTTTAATACAGGAACTTGCAACGTTGCCCAGGCTGAATTCAAACCCCTGGGCTCATGCAATCCTCCCGCCTTGCCTCAGCCTCCCAAGTAGGTGAGACTGCAGGTAGGTACCACCATGCCTAGTTGACTATTTTTTTTATGACTGAGATCTGGAATTATAGTTGACCAAAAGTTAGATACTAGTCAACAATGAAGTGGCTGTTAAATAGCAAATATAATTTTTAACAGAAGTATAATTTTTAGATCAAGGATTTAGTCTACCCCACCTAGTCTTCACACTACTCAGAGCACATAAGAATATTGGTACAGTGAGTATGAAGTAATACACTGAGAAATTTACAAACTATGCCACAAGAAGAATCATGAAAGAACTTAATTAAGGGAGAAATTAAAGAAGAGAGCTGATATGGTGTGGTTGTGTCCCCATCAAAATCTCATCTTGAATTGTAGCTTACATAATTCCCATGTGTCATGGGAGGGACCCAGAGGGAGGTAATTGAATCACGGGGTCAGATCTTTCCTGTGTCATATGTGATGGTTTTATAAAGAGGAGTTCCCCTGCACTCGTTCTCTTGCCTGCCACCATGTAAGACATGCCTTTGCTTCTCCTTTGCCTTCCGCCATGATTGTGAGGCCTCTCCAGCCATGTAAAACTGTGAGTCCATTACTTATTTCTTTTATAAATTACCCAGTCTTGGTTATGTTTGTATTAGCAGTGTCAGAAAAGACTAATACAAGAACTGTTAGAAATAAAAGAGATTAAAAAGTGAAAATAAAAGAGGTTAAGAAGTCAAAACTGGAATTAAAAAGTGAAAAATATAAATAAGACATTTTTCAAATGCAAATAGTACAATAATAGGATGGGTTGCCTTGAAAGGGAACAAGTTTGCTATCATTGGAAATATTCAAATAGTAGTTGGATTATTTCAATTAGTAAGATTTCAAAAGATATTCTGACATTGAATGGTAATAATAACTAAATAACTAAATAATCTGAAAATTTATCTGTAACTTTAAGATTTTTTTCTACTTTAGGCTATTGCTTTGAGATTAGAATATACATGGAATACTGACTAAAATGTATGGATAAGGAATGTTGCACAAGTGTCTCTATCAAGTTTGATATTAGGATATAATTAATAATGCTGATTTTCATACGTATAAGAAGTTTTAAAACACCTGTGCATACTATATTTCTTAAAATTCTTTCAAGAAATTATCAGTGTTAGAAGTAAAACATCTAGACATTAAGTAAAGGAACAACTATCCAACATTATTTCACAATCTTCTGGTGCATATGGAAATTACAGAATCACAGGGCTAAAATGGACTTATGCAAGTCCAATGGCTTAACTTTACTGAAGAGGAATTTAAGGGCAGTGGGGTTTTATGACTTGCTAAATTTGTTATTTCTGTGGCACACTAGGAAAACTTTCTTAACAAATTTCAAAGATGTGCTTGTAAGGGAAACATCTGTTCGTGCTCTTTGTACAGAATTTTTTTGAGACAGAGTCTCACTTTGTTGCCCAGATTAGAATGAAGTAACCCAGTCTCGGCTCACGGCAATCTCTACCTCCCAGGTTCAAGTGATTCTCCTGCCTCAGCCTCTTAAGTAGCTGGGATTACAGGCATCTGCCACCACACCTGGATAATTTTGGTATTTTTAGTAAATACAAGATTTTGCCATGTTGGCCAGGCTGGTCTCGAACTCCTGACCTTAGGCGATCTACTTGCCTTGGCCTCCCAAATTGCTGGGATTACAGGAATGAGCCACCACACCTGGCCAAGACTTTCTACATTTCCTATCCCCTTGGAGAAGGAAAAGAATCATGTTTTTCAAATGTTCTGTAATGATAAAAATTTGGAATTATAACAAATACGTGAAGCTACCTATGAAGAAAGAATTGATATAATCATTTGTCATTGCCCTGGTGCATACTTGATCAATACCTTCTGTGGCATGAAACTTCATCAAAAGCAGTCAGCGCCCCTCAGTCAGGGGACAGGGTTACAGTGAATTGGACACTAGAATTTACTGCCGCTCCCCACTCACCAGGCTTGAGACCACCGTGAGCTGGCCCAGAGGAGCTCCTCCATTTCAGCATCCTCTGTGTATCATCAAGAAAGGGAGCATGGTCCAGTGACAAGTGCCCTGGATTAGGACCAGGTCTCTTCTGAGGATGCTCATTCGTAACATGAAGAGCTGGGTAATTTCACAGGCTCCATCCAGCTTCAACAATCAGCCACTCTCCTATAATGGTCTAAAGTTAACTGTCATCTTTAGGTCATAGCTTGGCATAGCCGAGCCTCTCTGATCACCAGCTTTGCTGTTTTATGCCTTTCAGCACCTCCACAAATGGCCTCATGAGCCTGAGGATGGAGTTCAACTACGAAAAGATCTTTTAAGCACAGGCATTCTTAACCACAACACTAAAGTGACATTCCATTTTTTATCTTCCTTCCCAACAAGTAACAAACTGAGGACTTTTTTCCCTCAGGTGGGTTTCTGGCCTCTTTTAGGCACGTAGCAAACCTAATGCCCATTAAAACTGACTAGTTATTGCTTTCTGTCACTACCTGGCTGGGAATTCTGCAGGTTTTAATTTATTTTTTTGAAACTGTCTAATTTATTATTTTTAAATGTTTAAATTTAAAAGACATTTAATTTTTTTTTTCGCATTGGAATTCTCATTTTTCAGTACTTAGATTCCTCCTTAAGATTCATTTATTGGGCATGGGTATGGCCACAATTCCAAACAGAAACTCGGCTCTGAGGAACGTAGGTCAAATTCATGCTGCACAACATGACCACAGTGAAGAGAATGATCTCAGCTCAGAGAAGTAGGACCCATGCTTTTTTCTTGTGCGTTTACTCACTGAATTTTAAGGTATAACCACTCATGCAACTATTTATTTTATCTAGACAAACCACATATTTGCCCCCTGGGAGCAGTGTGAAATGTCTTAATACATACAAGTGAATGTTCCTTTTTTTTTTTCTTCATAGCTTATGCAGGCACAGCCTTAGTCTCTCTCTGTAATAGCTTTCTAATCCACCAGGTAGAATAAATACTGCCTATAAATGTCCTATTTACTTCACAAAATTATAGTGTAGATGTATTAGAAAAACAGTTTCTGTAAAATGCTTTGGATTTTTTTAAAAGAAAGGTACTATTTTCCTAAAATAGTATTATGTATTGACTTGTTAATTTGGGTAAGTTTGGAAATTGAACAATTGCAGAAATTTTATTCCTGCATATACTTCACATGTCCAACCTTAGCACCACAGACCTACACGATGTTGAAAAATTTCTTAAGTGTACGTATGTCACTGACAGTCAACAACAGGCTAAGATCCATTGCTTGTCAGAGATGCCAAAACAGAAGCAAAAATAGCAGCATTTATTTTAGGTGTGACCATGCCTTTCATTTCATCTCTGTCACCTATTAACCAATGTGGAAAATTTTTACACATTGTGGGAATGATTTTTTCTTATTTTGTCTTAAAGGTAAAATTGATGGTGAAAGAGTAACCATGTACTTATTATCATAGATAGAGGCAGGATAGCTTAGTGATTCTGAGCATGGATTCTAGATGTCTTCCGTAAGCTGGTAGCATCGTTGCTAATGAAATGCCTCAGCTGAGCCATTAATAACACATGAATCCAAATCGGCAAAGGCCCAGATATCATGCAGGGGACTTGCTTTCCTTTTTGAGCCACTCTTCTACAACGCTCTAATACCCCTCTTTTCTCTGATTCAGCCTTGCATTTCAGCCTCCGTCTCTCATATTACTGTTTAAATACTGAAAAATCTTGCAATTATGTCTTTTTTTCCCTTGTGCTTCCCCCATTCTGCCAGGAAAAGTAAGTTTCAGCAGTAGTTTCTCCCTCTGTTACATTTCCCTGCAACTTGGAGGGTCTTATTGCTCTTCACCATGTAAAAACTGCTTACATGCAGCACTTTATTTCAATAAAACATAAAAATGGGGTAAGAGTATGATCTATCTCACTGCAATGCATGTCATCTTTTCTATGCTCAGTAACCACCAGGAATTCCACATGAAATCACATTATCATTTATGATTTTTATGCTCAGTAAGCATCAAGAAATTTCACATGAAGTCACATTATCAGTTATGTTTTTTTAAATATCAAGACAATTTCTATCTTCATTTGACTGACATACATATATTATTTTCCAAATGTGATACAGTATATTTTCAGTACTTCAATGCCTTCTAGCTTAATTTCCCCTTTACATCTTCATTATAAAATTCCTAGCCAACTTAAATGTTGCATACTTTAACAACAACTATAAACTGAGAATGCTGGAAATATACTGGAAAATAAGCAGGAAGAAATAGGCTACGGTGGAATGTATGAAGATTTTGGTCAGAATCTGGCAAATTCTCCTGGTCCTTGAAAACATGTGCTCTACCCCGCCATATCTGAAGTTGTAACAGGGAAGCCATTGGCTGTGGTCATTGCTTCTATAAGGCTATGTGAATATACTGGTGCATAATGTCAATTTGATGGTGCCTGTGTGGGCTATAAGTTTATAAAATATTTCATTCATTGAATAGTTAGAGTCAAAGTCAAATTATGCCACATTATTACAACCAGCTCAATCCTGAAGTGGTTGTCCTCTCAAAAGGAAGGGCTATTTATTCCAGTACAGTAAAGGACTCTCCCTCTATCAATCTTGTGGGAAGATTAAAGGCCACTCTATTTGGGACAGTCAATTGGATTCCTTGAATACTCTACTCTAGAATCCAGACGGTAGAAAACTATTAAGTGGATAAAAGCTTAGGGACCAAGGGTTTCAATTATAAGTCATGTCCTTCTTAACCTGACTTTCTCTATGCCCACAGATATATCAGGTAACTTCTCAGCACTGTTTTCTCTTCCCCAAGCAGGCAATCTTGGAAAAATTGGTTCTTACACTGCCTTAGGAATCTACATTAGAAATCACCATATCTGTGAATTTTTAAAACCAATTCCCTCATCATACTGCTGCTAAGATCAATGAATTAGAAGACATAACACAAAACAAACTGATCATGCCTTTTTACATAGCTTTGAATTATAGAAATAAAATAACAACAATAAATATCAATCACCTAACTCCTGTACTGCCTTTGTGCATGTGATGGACTGCAGCCTCCAGGCTGTGATCATCACTACAGGCTGTTACTCTATACATGTTTTCCTTCTCATTGGATGATTTTAAATACATCTTTCCAAAGCCCAATAGTAAGCAAAAAATGTAGGGGTAGTGTGGGCCAGAATTAACTAGCCTCAAAATGAAAACATCAGAATAGGAAATTAAGGCACAGCAGCTAGAATTTCAATAAGGCAGAGTTGTTGTTTTTCCTAATTAAAAAAGTCAACATCCTTGGTTTCTCAGATTTCTAACTAGTTGCAAGTTAGTTGAACAGTTTCCACGTATGCCTCTGAATTGTGCCCCAAGAGCCTCGAGGGTATCTGAACCAAATATACATATTTATTCGGGAAAATTAATTGTTCACACTGATGAAATAGGTTGTAAATTGGATGAAAACACACAGCAATGCTTGAATATGCGGGAGAAATTTAAATACATGCACTGACCTTTGAGGAACACAGATACAGAATGGTAGACAGCACTTGAAATGCTGCTTTATAAAAGCAGCCGTTTCATTTCCAGGATCTTAGATGCAGTGAAACAAGATAAAGACAACAGATTTGGGGAGAATTTCCAGGAAGGAACTTTTTGTGGTTTAGTGTTTCTGTGACCTAACACAGTGATGTGCACATACCACAATCATTCAGATAAGCGGTTATTATGTCCAAAATATTAACATCAAAAGGTTTAAAGGTGTGTTGAAATATACCACATTAGCCCCTTGATCCCCTTAACTAGCTATTATGAATTTTTAAAAATCCACGTATCTGTTGAAGCCCTTCTTGAAGTTCATATCTATGTTTAATTTGTCTTAGAGATAACATTTGCATGCATCTACTAGTCAGCACAGGACTTGCTGGCATGATGGTAAAGTATATGCACAAGTAGGGAGTCATCTCTCGAAATCACCCACTCTTCAGGCTCTCTTTCCACCCTTCCCCTCTTATGACTAAGGTGACTCAACTTCAGGCATACTGGAAAAAAAAAAAAAAAACAGCCAAAGGATATTTGGTTCTTAGAAATGTGCCTGTCTCCTCTTTGGAGGCTGGCTGGATTTGTTACAGAATTCCTGTAGCAGGGCACCAGCAGTTTCTCTGACATAGTAGCCCTTTATTAGGTCAACCTGTGATGTCTGGGAGGCCTCAAGGGACACTGCTCTATATGAAATCGAGGAGGTGGAACAGCATTTGCACCATGTACAGTGTTAATATAAATGGATGATGAAGATGATCATGGCACTGGTAATTATAACATCGTACATACTGGCTATTATAATACTGTATACATTGAAAGGAACAGGACATACTGGGGTAGATAGGTAAATGAATATAATTAAGCTAACTATGCTAAAACCTATCTCTACCTTTGGGTAAAGAAATCTAATTTATGTTGTCCCAGGGCCTAAGCCATTGCCTAGAACTTGGAAGCCTATGGGCTCTGTATTAGCCAGTATCTAATAATCATTTAATACAAATGTTGGTTAAAAAAAGTCGTCTATGTGACATAAATCCAGAATTCTATTATATTCAACATATTTAGTCAGGGAATCAAAATGTGTTAAAAATTAATGTATTGATTCGATGAGAAATATCAAAGATAGGACTTCATAAAATTATAAACTCTTAACTTGGGTTTTATGTACAGGATAATCCCAGAACATTTGCAAAATAGAAAACCAAAGTGAAAAATTTTATTAAAATATCCCAAATATTCAATCTAAGGCTAGCCAAGCTCATTAAACCTAAAACTTTTTAGCCAATCTTATTTGACCAGGTTTGGCCCTTTGATGTATTCTTTCTCTCTAAATTTGCCATCTGACCCACTTAATGATGGCTAATGGGTTATGACTGATGGATTTCACAGTGGACAAATATTTTGTAGATCCCACAAGTATAAGCATTTATAAACATAATGTCTATCTAAATTCCTAATGCTTAAACTTCTAGGTCTGATTAAAGGATTAAAAATCTACAATTTCCGTGAAGCCTCCAATGCAGACACTACTTCACAATGCTCCAACCCACAAAACCTGGAAATTATTAATCGCAGTAATTTATATTTCCCCCTAAATGGACTATAAGCTCCTTAAAGACAAACAGTGAGTCTTATTCTTCACTGTATTCCTCAGAGCATCCAGCAGAGTATTGGATACATAATTGGATGCTTAATACACGTTTTCAAATAAATTAAAACTTAATGCGTTTCTGTTCATATTGGACTCATACCTTGCAGAAGTCTGAGACTAGGATCACTGAACTGAAAGTTTTATATCTGCAAGTGAGTCTATTCCCTCCCAATATTTTTGACTTTGAAAACATTTTTGGTCCTGCTGTGTATATAGGTTCCCACCTCCCAGCCACATCCACCTCAAAATGACCAAACTATTTGAGCCAATGGCTTTGGATTGCCAATTTTCCTCCCAGTGCAAGTCTAGCTTGATTCATCATCTACTGAAGAATATTTTAAATTCTCCTGCTAGAAGAGTGAATGATCTGTTCATTCATTCTTTTACTTATTCAAACAAAATTTACTCAACTCATACTATACTCTGGATATTTGTTTATATTTTTATTTAAAAACTCATATATAAGCTAACACAAAGCTATCTGTAGCATTTTTAAAAAACAGTGTTCAAAAGAAAGAATTAACTTCCTACAGTGTGAATTTTAATGGGTGAATAAGAAAGACAGAAAAAATGAGGAATGACTTAACAATACTTTCTCAGTCTATGTCATTTTCATTCTAGTCCATTGTTAACTATAGATTTTTTTTTGGAAATGGGATCTTGCTCTGTCACCCAGGCTGGGGTGCAGTGGCATGATCTCAGTTCACTGCAACCTCCACATCCTGGGTTCAAGTGATCCTCCCACCTCAGCCTCCCAAGTAGCTGGAACCACAGGTGTGCACCACCGTGTCTGGCTAATGTTTGTATTTTTTGTAGAGATGGGGTCTCACCATGTTGCCCAGGTTGGTCTGAAGCTCCTGAGCTCAAGTGATCTGCCTGCATTGGCCTCCCAAAGTGCTGGGATTACAGGTGTGAGCCATCACGCCTGGCCAACTATGGAAATTTGATTACTATGTTTCATTAAACTGTTCTGAAAATCATTTACATTCATTTTGAAAATAATTTTTAAAAAGATGTCTACAGTAAACAAAACTTTCATGGCTCACATTGGTTAGGCTGTTTCAGAGAAAAGGCTGCTTTCAGGCTTTTGACCTACAGTTAGGTCTTAACTCCAAAGTCTAGAAGATGAGCTATTGCCTAAAACAATTATCATACTACTCATGACTTCTGTTTCCTAATACTTAATGTTCTACATATAAATAAAGTCCAAGAGTATAAGGCCCTATTTTGGCTGCTACTTGCTCAGAAAAGCAATGTAAGTCTGCCCTAAGAAATAGAGTAGTTGCTTCCAAATGTATGGAGAACATTCCAACAGCACATTTCAAAGTTACCTGGTCACTGTGCTAGGCACTTGACACATGTCATTATTCATTATCACAACTTTCTGAGACTGTTTCTGAATTAAATAATTCAGGGTTAGAAAGGCAGGACTTGGAATCAGTCTCTATAAGTTCAAAGACTGCATTTGCTTAATGATGCTGTGTGGTTTCCTTATACCTTGTTTCCCAGGCTAAATGTACACGGGACTATAATTGCGAGTCGTTATTTATCATTGCCTTGAATAACAGCAGCTTTAAAAATATATTAATGATAGGAGCCTACTGACAAACTACTCAGAAAAATATCCCATTTCTATTACTTCATGGTCCAGGATTTTGGGGTTGTGTTTATTTGTTTCTGCCTCATTTTATCACAGCAATTTTCTGACATTTGCAAGTTTCTTAAAATGTAGTTAATACTAACCATATATCCTCGCAACTTGATGACACTGAATAAACATTAAAAATCCCTTTGCATTTGAAAATATGGTAAAAGGAAAGATTTCTTACATTTACATATGTAATACAGACAAGTAAAATCAATGACATGGAATACCTATGTAATAAAGTAATTGCTTTAGAAATGTGTGTGATAATTGCATATCAGCTGAATAATTCATTACTAAAATTATTGGTAATGAATGTTAATTTACTACGATTATCTCATGTGTGGGAATATGCTGATGTACAGTGATTTACAGTAAACTTTAAGGATGAACATTTTATTTTTAGACAACTGCGTGTTCATTAAATATGAAAAAGTGATGACAAAACAGGTTTCAGTGATGCCTTCAATTTGCAACGATAGTTTCAATCACAAATGGCTTTTGGGTTATATTAACTACAGCCTATAAATCATATATAAATATATGTGTGCATGTGATATCACACCGAGCCGTCCAGCAGAGGGCTCCTTTGAAACAGAACATGAGAAATGAGGCCACTGTTCAAAGTGGAGTCAACATGGTACTTTTAATACATTATATTGAGGTTCAGCAAAGATTTATTCCAAAGCAGCCAATGGTCCTACAAACCATTTTCCTAGGGATTGTAATTTCATGTATTTACAAGTGAATGAGATTTTCATGATATTTGTCCTGTGAAAACAAAGTGATTAAGGCCAGATAGTCTTATGAAATGCAAGCAAAACCACCTAGTAAGTCCTCACAAGCTGCGTAACTGGATGCGCATTTAATTACACTTATATAGCAACACAAACCAAATGTACAGGAACATTTTATTAAAGGGAAATCAATTTTTTTTCCAAAGGAATATGTTGTTAAGCATGACTGTACAAACTCTCTCCTTTTATTAGAAACTACAGTTGACACTGAAAGATTGCTCCCTTTTGCCCAATGGAGGGGTGGTGAGAGTTTGGTGGATTTTTTTCCTTTATAAATGATTTAGATGTGAAAAGTACCTAAACAAGAAAAGTACTTTTCTCTTTACATGGTGATTATTTCTATTAATGCTTTTAAGAAATAACTATGTATTCTCAAACATAAAATGATATGACACATTATATGCTATATTACATGAGTAATACTAAAAATGCTATAGTTGATCAGATTGATCAATACTTTTCACTTGAACCGATGAGTGATAACATTTTTAAAAAAAGGGAAGGCGAGGCCATGCAACAATTCAGAAAACTGTATTTTTTCATTGGGATAAGTAATAGGTGGGGGTAGGAGTGGGGACCCACAGAGATTATTATGTTCTTAACTTGGGAGTTATCAACAGCTTCTAAAGTATAAAAAGGAATCATCAAAATTGAGTCTTCATTCAGGTCAACCTTAAAGTTCACATTCAATTTTAATAAATGGATACATCATTTCACTTGATGAGAAAATGTGAACTTTAGATCCCTAAAGAAGATAGTGACATTTATAAAACAAAGACGAGTGATAACAAATACTTAAAACAGCAATCTAAAATCCTTTGTAATCACTAAGATGGATTTTGTTCTGTGCCATGCAGCCATAAACTCAACAGTCTAGAATCAGGATACATGAGTCACGTTGTTCTAGAATAGGAATTCCAATATTTAAATAGCATGAAATAAAACAAAGAATATTTAATTGCCCTTAAATAGACAAAAGCTAATATTTAAATTTTTATATCTGAGTAATTCTTGTAATAAACAACTTACACGAATATATGTAGATCATCTGCCTAAAGACCAGGAAAAGTTAATACTCGTGTTTAGCTAGTGAGATGTTACTGTGAAAAGCTGGAAAAGCCAGATGTAGTACAAGTCGTATAGTAACAAATCAAAAATCATGTTGATATGAGTACTTACTAACTCAAACATAGAAAAGTAATCAACACGGTATCATCTCAGAAAATGGCACCACTCTAATGGAAACCAGAAAAACAATCACATTATATAATTTTGCATTTCCCATGTACATTTTAAATGCCATTATTTTTCCTCTTTTGATCTTTCCTTTGTATTCGTAAAAGAAGCTTTCATCTCTGGATATGTATATGAGGAGATGCATTGGAGTCTGCGTCTGCGTGTTCCATGTTTATGATGCCAGCAGCCAGCCAGACTTCTGCAAATGACACAGACTGTACCAAGACAGTTGTGTCTAACTGCTTAACCCCTCAGCTTGTCTGGGCAGTTCAGGAACCCCTGCTGTGATGTTTTGTTTGCACACGTGCACAGATAAAGGCCACCACTCCTCTCATTAAACAAGAATGCATGTGGGAAAATTAATAATTTAATTTGCAGGGAGAAGATAGATGTGGAAATCAAATGTGCATCTACAACCTTCCCTGGGCGCTCACCTTAGTGTCTGAGGAGATCGGATGCCAGTTCTGCTGCCTGACTTATGTCTCTAGAATAATATCAAAGTGTCAGCAAAATCAGTGCTTTCAACCTGCTGGGTGAGGAAGAGTTGCCTTGCCACAGTGCAGACACTCTGGGAGTGGGAGCGTGGTTGGGAGAGGGGAGAAGGAAAAATCCTATTAGAACTTGAGCTATACATGTGCTTTTTTAGGCTGCCCAAGCTCTAAAGAATCTGAACAAATCCTAGATGAGGACCACATGATAAACCACCCCAGGACCCAAGGAATGTCAGTGTGATTGTCAACGAATCACAGACAACTATAACCTACCAGTTTACTCTCTACTCATAGGAAAATATTTTTCTCTTTTCTTTCCTAGAAAGAAATGAAGAAAAGAAAAAAGGAAGGGAGGAAAAGGAAAGGAATTGGGGAAGGGAAGGGGAAGAAATAGAGGCAGGAAACTAGATCTGCTCTTTGTCCTGTACCACTGGATTTGGACCCTGGGTTGATCTGAGTGCTTGCAAGAGCAATGACAAGCATCTTTTATTTTACAATCCTCATCAAGCCTCATCTTCCTGAGGTTTTTAAAATACCAAACTGGATTATATGCAATTTTCTAAACCAACAGTTCCATACATGACACTAACAACTGCCCCTTGTATCTAAATGATGAAGGGGTCACATCCCCATTGAGCTGACCAGATGAGCCATTTCTCTGCAGAGATTCCTGAGCTTCACTCTGCCCTCAGGCTCTTGATTTAGTCCCCAAGGGCATCTGCAATAGGGCAGAAATTTTAGCTTTGCAATTTTCTACATAGAAACATGGAAATAGAAACAATTTAGAATAAATTCTTTGAAGCAGGGGAGAGCCAGGTAGCACAAATCATCATCATAATATCCAAACTTTCAAAATGTACCTTTTTAGTTCTGTTTCTTAAAGCTTATTCTTTTGAATTTCTTCATTCCTCATGCTCATAGGCAGAGATCCGATTACATCCATAAACATGGTGTTACTGGGCAACTTCACAACTTACCCTAACATGAGAATACAGTTCTTCTCATATAAGGATGACACTACTCACTCATGGTCAAAAGGAAGTACTTTGTAAACTGCTTTTTCATAATGGTGACCTCTCTGTACATGCTGTTTTGTTTTAATCAACAGCTTCAACTAGAAGATAGAAGGCTAAGAATAAGATATTGGGTATGGTTGCAGAATTGAATAAAAATAAATTGCACATAGCAAACTAGGTCTTCGGACTTGGTCTGAACAGTTCAACCAGTTCAACAATCCCTAACCAGTTAATCTAAATTTCCTGAAGATCCAAGAGATAGCATAGGATTAAACACCACCACCTGGATTTAAATGACAATATATGGGTTTTCACTCAACACGTAACCAGCTACATTAGCCTGGGAAGGACAGTGACGTTGCTGGTAGCTGGAAACATTATTATGTATTTTACATATGCTGGTTCTTTTGACTAATAGCCAAGTGTGACATCTTTTTACATCTACCTATTTATTTTTAATCTTCCCTCTGTGAATACAAAGGTGCCATTTCATCCACTTCTATATGACATCCTTACAAATATACTAAGAACACTCTCTTATCTCCAGTAAGTTATTTTTTTTTAATCTCCTTAGCTCAAACATCTGTAGTTTCTCCAACAAACAGCAAAGGACATAATTTCCAACCTCCTCACTATTTTGGTCTCTTTTCTCCAAATAGTCTCTAGTTTCATTACTATATGTTAAAAATGTTGAAAAAGCAATCTATGGATCTAATTCTACTATATTGCAGAGTTAGTATTTCCCATGTAAGAGCTGAATGATTTACATAATTTAAAATACTGAAACCAATGATCTAGCCTGGAAAAGAAAATTGCTCATTTTATATGAATCAATGACAATAATAGTACCCCAGGGATTTGAAGAAAGGCCATTTTTTTCATGTAGATAGCACAGTTTATGTTTACAAATGATCTGACGTCCACCCTTAGTCTAAGTCTAAGCTCAGTGCTCAGTATGAGTCTAAACACCTGTAAACATCCACTTAAAATGTGAATGGATCATTTTCATAAAGGAACATTTCCTAATCAACCAGATTAAATTAGTTGCTGGAGGAGGTAAGATTTTCATGTTTTAATCTATAATGAACATTCATGTTCAACATTAGCAACCTTGTAATTTACACTACTTTATTTGAATTTAGAACCAGTAAACATAGGTATGGATTTATATATATCTGTAAACAAATCTGCAGACAAACTTTAAGAACTAATTACAGCTGGTGTATTTGCTAAGTATTTTGTATATAACATTTTATTCAATTCTAGTAATACTATGAAATAGATATAAGTATTCTCATTTTACAGATGAAGGACACCGAAGTTCAGAGAAGTTAAAAAATATGTCTATGGTCACACAGGTAGCAAATGGTGGAATGGGAAAATTGAACCCTGGTCTACCTAATTTTAATATCCATGCACTAGATCAGTTCTCTGGTGTCTCACAGCAAAGATCATCTCTCTATGGAATGAGAAGCCTCTTTAGAAGGCCTCTGGTAGATTCTAAGTTACCATGTATTAGAGCTGAGCCTATAGATTCTTCATCTAACACTTGATAACATCTGTGATGCAAACTACCACTATAACAAAACACCTAAACTGCCCTGCTAAGATTCTAATATCAATGTTTATATAAACAGTCTGTATGTATTTTGACTTTTTCTCATGCCCTGGGAATGATGGTCTTCATTAGCAACATTACTACTAAGATATAGGACCAATTTTATTGGCAGACATGAGAATTTATCTAAGAATACTGATCTGCAAAGAGTCACTTTTTCAGTCAACAAATATTACTTGAGCACATATATGTGCCAGGCCTTCCTCTGAGTGTTAGGAATACAGCTATGAATCAATCAGCAAATCTTTGCCCTCGTGTAATTTATATTCCAACTATTTTATTGACATTCAAAGTACTTGGCTCTTCTCTCTTGTAATCACCGTTAGAATCAGATTCAAAGTTAAACAGGAACACAGTCTCATTACGCTCTACTCCCAACATGAATGTCTAGCTGCGGGCATCTCACTGTTCCTTAGTCCCTTTCATGGAGAGAGTGATGCTCTAGCACTAGATACCATGGGGAACATAAAAGAAATCGACGATAGATGTTCCAGAACACAGCACCGTATAACAGTAATGCCTTTCTGGCTGTGGAATTTACTTTATGATGTTTGTAACAGGAAATCCATGTGTCTATAATTATTTTCAATTAATATGATTACTATTGGTTTGTACATTTTAAGGACAACCTCCGGAGGAACATGTCAGGTGGTAGAGAGAACAAGCTTGATGTTCAATACGGGCCACAGCTAGGATGTACGGTGGCTACGCTGCCGGCACACAAGGAAGGAGAGCATCATCTTTCCAAAGAAGAACCATTCCATAGCTCTTAGGAGACAATGCTCATAAAAATATAATCTTAATATTTTTCAAGTTATCAAGTACCTTAAGAAATTGTCACTATCTCTCTGCTAGGATAAGCGCACAAAAAACCCAGCTGGATGAAAGTCAGTGTTCAACCTTACATTATACATATGACTTACCAAGATTGTGCATGGCCTATAAAATAATGCCTGTAAAAAGTGTTATCCATCAGTAAAGAAAAATAGAACAGGTCAAAAAGCAGTCAAGGTAAGCCCAAGTAAAGCCTCTGGCTTATTTTCCTGCAGAAAGTCCTACAGTTGAATGGTAAGGGAAAATGTGCCATAATTCATTGCAAATGTGACACCTTCAAACAAATCTCAAACTTCTCATGACAAAGTGAGAGGAGAACATAATACAAATGAGACCTGTAATATTCTTAAGAATAGAGAAATAATTTAACCCATTCTTTAAAATGGTTCTTACTAAATGTATAAAGAGGAAGACAGAAATATGACTTTGGGCTCATTAACTAACACTTTCCTCTACTCCATCTGTACTCTCCCTCCCCTTCAGCACCATCTTCTTGGTTCATCACCTCAACCTCTCCCTTAACAATACCCTAAATATCCTCGCCCATGATCTTCTGTTAGACTCTTCTTGGCAAAGCCTAAACCCTAGAGGAATCTATCTATCTTCACCTCCAAGCCTGTATTCTCTGCTGCATATGACACAGGCACGCAGCTTAGTCCACTCTGAACTCAGGTTTACCAACTCAGGAAGATCCATAATCTTATCTACATTCAGAGGTTTCCAGGTTAGTAAGCTCCTTCCTTCTCTTAAAGGATTTAATCCTTCTACACAATGTTAGATCTTACCTCCACCACACCGTCCTCCCTGCCAGCAGACTTCATTTAAACCCAATGCAAGAGAAGTTCCAACCTTCCTCCTACCAGCTTATCTGCTTTTGCATCTACATTTTTCTTGGTGCTTTCTTCTTAACATAGAGGTGGAATCTGAGTTCAGGAATTTCCTGCGCTTTCATCTCCTTTCTTAGTTCATCCCCGTCTTATCTTCATTCTCTCTCTTTACTGGTTCATTACTTGATGTTGCATGTAGTCAATGATGGCAAACACTCTTCTGTGTCTGCATGGCCCGTTTCTTTTTGAGAAAGCAGTAAGCTCAGTGAATGCAAGTCCTCTCTCTAGCACCAGATGACCTGATGAGTCTAAACCAATGGTTCTCAAATTTGTGCAATGTATCACTTGCCTAGAAAGCCTGTTTGAAACACACTGCTAAGTCCTACCTGAGTTTCTCTTTCAGTATGACTGAGATGAAGCCTAGGAATCTGCCTTTCTAACAAGTTCCCATCAGGTGCTGATGCTGCAGGTTCATTACTCCTGATGTAAAACATGTTTAATAACTGCATTCTCCTTTGTCAATTGCTTATTTAGAAATGGGTGAATAACTCAGTCTATATACAAGAAGATAGAAAAACAAATCTGAAGGAGTAGGAGTAAAGAAAATCTGGGGACAAATTTTGTTCCCTTATAAAAAGAGCACAAAAATAATCTTCCTTGTTTTTGCTTTAAATGAGGTCACGTGGAACTGAAGAAGCTTGCTAGTGTCCATTACATGTCAAGCACATGAACAAAAAGCCAATATGCTAAAAACAAAACAAAACAAAAACGTAGAGTGGAAACACAGGGAGAAACTGGCTTGAGTATATTTTTGAGGCTGTGCAGCAACCTTGAATCCACTCATCTCATGTATTATTATGTGAGATAAATAAAAAAGGCATTTAATAAAGTCACCGTTAGGTATTCCATTACTTGCAATCACATAAAAGTAACTAATTCACCAACTTCTGGCCATCTAAAAACATCCCTTTTCAACTCCTTATCTTCCTCTAGGTAGAGCTCTACCTTATTCATTTAAATGTAAACTCTTCAAATGACAAGTGCCTTCCATTTCCTTATCTCCTATTGGGTGACAATCCATTTCAATATGCCTTGCATACTTTTTATTCCACCAAAAATGTTTTTACCATGAGCTCACCATAACCCTCTTGATTATAATAGACGTTTTCATGCCTAGTCCTACTTGATTTTCCACAGTGTTTGATGCTGCTAATCATCTCATTTTCCTGAAACAGTCTTTTTCTCCTGGCTTCAGGGCACTGACGTTATCCTCCCTTGGTTTTCCTTCTGCATCCCTATCACTTCTCATTCTTTCGCACACTCAATCTTTAAGTAGTAGCATTATTCAGAAATCAGACCTGTTCTCTTTTTTACAAATAGTCCTTCCATCTTGCCCAGACTCTGAGTTACTTCAATTCCATCAGTTTACAGATGGTGCCCATACCTGTGGCTGTTCACCAATTCTCCCTGTGGGCTCCAGGCCTCTATGTCCAAGTGCTTTCTCATCCACTTGATGTTTCCAGACACTTCAAACTCAACATGATCCAAACTAAACTCACTATTCCCACCCACTTCTCACACTGCCTCCTTCCTCCCTTATTCCCTAACTTACGGATTGGCATAATCTTCACTCTGCTGTTCAAGGGAAAATGTGGGCATCATCCATCACTCCTTCTTATTCTTTATCCCATGTTTCCAATCAGTCATACACTATATTTCTAAATATTTCCTAAGTTCATTCCTTCTCCTCATTCTTGCACCATCCCCAGGCTCATGGGGACCATTGTACATTGCCTAAATAACAGTAGCCTCCACCCCCAGTGCACTGACCTCCAGGCTTGCACCCACCTAATTCCTTCTCTGACTGTAGTCAAAGTAGTTGCATTTGATCATACAAACTCTGTCCGAAACTCTTCAAGGGCATCTCGGTCTGCAATCTGAACCTAGCTGTTAAGGTTCCACAGGTATCCTCACTAAGCCTCTCATCTCCACACTTCTATTCTCTTAGATTTAGCACTTCAGCCTTCTTTTAAGTCTTTTAAGTCACTGGGCCCTTGCACATGCTATTGTCTTTGCCTAACATGCCCTACCCTTCTTGGGCTCCGAGTCAGTTCCAACTTATCTCTTCGATTTTAGCTTGAGCATCGTTTTCCCAAAAAAATCTGACATTCCAAACCATGCCACATCAATTCATGCTCATGTGGTATCATTTGCCTCTCCTGGAGAACACTTGTTATAGCTGCAATTTTGTTTTCTTGTGTGATTGTTTTAAGGAGTATTTTATTGCCTTCTTGCAACCTATATTTGTTTTTGCTCACCAGAGTTGAGCACTTTCCTGGAGACATGATAGATATTCAATCAATATCTGTTAAGTATCCAATTTTTGAAGAAGGAAAGAAGGGAGGGAAGGAAGGAGGGAGGTAAATAGGTTGGTTTCTTTTCACTCTCTCCTCACTACATCGTAACTTTCTAGAATATGTCATTCTCTTTAACTTGCTTTTGACCTAAGTTAATGTACTTTGCTATAAACTTCCATAGTGCTCTTCTCTGAACACTTACAACACATATAATTACTTGTTTCAAGTCGTTTTTCCTCTTTACTAAAATGTACATGAAGAACTTTACTTGTTCTTGTTCCCAATGAGTCTTTCAGTGCCTGGCATATAACAGGTGTTCAAAATATGTTTGTTGAACTAAAGTATATCTGTCTCCTTTTTAATATTTCTTTTAAAACATGATAAATATACATATATGTTTTGGGCCAGCAATGACAAAATGGATATTAATATGCATGCTACCCACTCAGACATTTATCAAGATGGGATCAGAATAAAAGCATGCATTTCCTGTCACAGATTCTGCTTTTGGTGACTTTTAGTAAGGAATATTTGGGTAAAATTGTTGTATTGAAAGACAATGTCAAATGCAACCAACTACATCTCACATGTCCCTAGAGTGAATGTACCGAGAGTACATAAATTAAACAAAATTAAATAATTCGAATCCCATTAAAAAAAAAACAAGAAGACTATTGTCAGCAGGGAGAATCAATTTTAAAAGTCTTGACCATCAATACTATTTATGCCCTTCTTCATCTCTGGCTATGTAGGTGTGAACTCTACAAGTTGTTCAAGAAACCCAACTTGTTCTCAAAACTGCTAGTGGAGAATTCCAACCTGCCTTCAAAATGTCCACCGGATTCTGCTCCTCATACTTAAAAACAGGAGACAGGAAAGTTATAACTACATTTAGTTATTTTAGAACAGCACTACTTTTTTTTTTATCAAATATGTCTATTGCTGGGTAGTCCCTCCAACCCAGCATGTATTCCACACTGAATAAACTAAATGACCAGATCATTGTGGGATCCTTTATCAGAGGAAGAAGACAAATTCATTCAACTGAATTTTAAAAGTCCCCTATTTCATTTCTCTCCATACATCTAAGATACCACATCTCTAAGCTAAAATGTGCTCCTTTGCATAAATCTTTGTAGCTTAAGTATTAACCAAACCAACACTTTCAAAGAGAGGTCAACATATCTATAATTCCTTAGATAACAGTAGAAACATATGGAAAATTATGTTCTTAAGAAATTGATTCATTCATCAAATATATATATTGAGTGTCTACTCTTACAAGTAATCTTCTAGGTCCTAGGAATAGATGTGAATAAAAGGGACTCAGCTCTCATGAAGTTTAAATTTTAATAGGAGAAGGTAAATATATATGCTTTTAAATACGTACATACACACACATTTCTAGCATACCTGACATTTTCCATATCCTCCTTAGAATCTCCATAGAGACAGAAGGTATAATCAGTAAGAAAGAAATGTAATTTCCCTTTATACCTGTACCTTTATCCCTTTTATTTTTTCCTATTTCTCTCTTCATTCTTTTTTCTTGCTTATAGTCTTTCTCAGACTTCTTATTAAATTTCAGGAGTAAAGCTGTATTTTATTTAAAGGAGACAAAACACTTCCATCTTTACCTATCCCCTACAACATACTTTAGAATTGGGCTCATCGTAGTTGGCAAACCTCATATATACTATTTGATATTTCCCCATCAACTCTCAGATGAGAGTCTCAAAATGTTATCGTATAACACTTACTAAGAACTGACAATGTGTGAAATGTCATACAGAGCCGAAAATTAGTCTTGGCCACTGCTCAGTGGGTTCACTAATGCAAACTTTAATTCACTAAGGACACCAAAAACAGCCTGAAAGAGCTATTAGGACAACTATCAGAAAGTTCAATTTGCTCTCTCAAGGTCCCGACAGTGGCATTAGTGCCAAGAATGAAAACCCAAGTACAAAACCTATCCCTGTTTTATGTTACCTATAGAAAAAAAACTCAAAAATTAAAAACTACTCCAGTTTAAGAAATGGTCTCATTTACTTCCTATCCATTGTGTCTACTTTCAGTCTAATCATCTTTCTTCTTAATACCTAATAACTCTCTGGTTGTTTAAATAATGTACTAGTCTTTTCAAGGTATAATAGAGTTCTCTCTAAATTTATTCACAAACAGTGTTATTGACTATAAAAAATAAGTTCAATATAACTTGTTTACCTAGTGTTTAAGATTTTGTGTGTGTGTGTGTGTGTGACAGTTTTGCTCTTGTTACCCAGGTTGGAGTGCAATGGCACGATCTGGGCTCACTGCAACCTCGCCTCCTGGGTTCAGGCAATTCTCCTGCCTCAGCCTCCTGAGTAGCTGGGATTACAGGCACACGCCACCATGCCCAGCTGATTTTTTGTATTTTTAGTAGAGATGGGGTTTCACCATGTTGACCAGGATGGTCTCGATCTCTTGACCTTGTGATCCACCCGCCTCGGCCTCCCAAAGTGCTGGGATTACAGGCGTGAGCCACTGCGCCCGACAAGATTTTAAAGTATCTAGCAGATCACTTTGAATACTGCCTAAACCTTCATACAGAGGATAATTGACTATCCTTTAACTTTCTAGCAACAAAAAGACCAAACATATCTGAATTTCACATGACATCATGCTCAACCTGACATATGAAAAGCTTCTAAATGGGAAATGCTTCTATGATTAGAACTTAATTGAGTTTTTAAAAGTAGCTTTAATTTACAAGGTCACTTAAGGACATTAGAAATATCTGGATATACATATATATATATATATATATATGTAAAACAATTGCCTTTCTTTTCTTCTTTTCTGCTTTCTCCCCCATCTCACCCCAGTGAAAATTTAGAAACCAAATTAATTTTTTTCAGTAGGCAAAATTCCTTTGTTGAGACAGCTCTTAAGGACATTCTATGAATGTGATGGGCTGTGGTAAGGCTCAAAGGTGCACCTTTATTGGGATGTCCTATACTGGGAGCACAACATTTTTTTTTTTTTTCTGAGAAAAGACAACAATGATAAGCCACAGTACTGACAACTTTAAAAAACAAGGGTTCTGCAAAATTCAAGGTACATCTTGATTACATACACATACGAATCCAGCGTCTTTTAGAGGCTTCAGGTATAGTTAAAAGAACCAAATGTAAAAGAGGAAAAAATGATTTGCAAATTTACTGTTTAGAACTCAATTTTAACAACAAAGTAATATAGCATGAAAATCTGGTTATTCGACAGCACTTGGCTACACAGAGGACAGCTCAATGAGCTCCTCTTGCCTGGCTTGTCACAATGACTGACACTTTCTAATATTGAGCTGGAAATAATATGGATATTTAATACTGCAGCATTTACATCAAATAGAAGCAAAGCGCTATTGTTTATCAGCAATCTACTTCTGATGGCATGAATCTATATAGACATAATTATTGTTGAATGATGAGCTCTGATTTTCACATTATGGCATAAACAAATCTGCAGAATATTCACAATGTTTCATCTTGTGTGATTTGAAAAACCTCATAAAGCCAAACTCTTAAGTATTTCCTATGCTTTCCACTTGAATTTTGACTAAAATTTACCTTTTAGATCTGTTATGCCACTCATGAATTTTTTACAGTATCCATCTGTGCTTTGCAATCTCTATTCTCCATGGTTCCACATTGTTTTGGCTAACTAACAGGCCCATATGTTGCCTTAATGTATTTCTGCACAATGTTTGTGCTTAAAAAAAAAAAACACAGGGAAAAACCACAGGTCTAAATAAGCTATAAAGAGCATCCACATACAGTTAGACTGTCTTTACTGAGTCTGAGACATTATGATTCTGCTGCGACAAGCAGCATTTGTCTTCATTTTGTCTGACTGTCCTCATGTGTTATTATTAGTGGCTGTCAGGCTGAGGCAGAAAAAAATAGCATCACTTGAGTAAGAAGTTGAATGCATAAATGCAATACTACACATGGTGGCTGAGGGTGAAGAGTCTGTTTGAAATGCCTAAATGCAAACACCAGGATGAGGAAATTTAAAAGTGAAATCCCTTACTTGGCAAATGTGAGGAGAAAAAAAAATATGACTTCCTTGTCTATAAAGCAAAGTGAAGGCTAATTATTGACAAAAATTTAGCAGCCTCTAAATATCTTTGAAGACCATCTTTTCAACATGTCAGCTTAACTTTAATTGTAAGAAAACAAATATGCTGAAACATTTGCCTCCAGTCCGGTGTTTCAGATAATGTTGACAAATACCTTGCATTTTAAAGTTAAGCTTTCAGTGTTCAGAAAAAGTAACTTGAAAGTGTATTTTCCATGCAAACACTTTGAAGCACTTAGTTTATTCTTTCACTCTGAACGGGCTCCACTTGGGTATCAATTGCTCCTGCAATCTCGCTTTACCTACTTGTCTCAAGAGTTCTTTCCCACATGGCTTCTCATCATTTCAGCAGCCAGTTCATTTTTCTTTCTTTTTCCATCATTAATATAAGACAAACCAGATTATCATAAGACCCAGAAATTGTTATACTCAGCTCCTTATCAGATAGAAATACTTTAATGACCCAGAAAGTAGGTTTCCTTCTAAAAATAAATTTATCTTTTTCTTATTTTCCTATCTGAAAAGATTATCTTCTGTAGTCTCATTCTTGGTCACTAAACAAGGATGTTTCACCAAAAGCTTTAGAAAATGCTTTTAAAGAAACAATTCTTACACATACAAGTAAATAAGCAAAATCAGCAGCATCTCAAGAACTACATAAAGATACTTTCAAGAAGACTGCCTCCTGTGGCTTTCTTATCACCCACAACAATCACAGGTTTTGTTTTTACAACACCAAAGCATGCCTCTATATAAAATACACAAAACTTATAGGTATATAATAAAAAATGGGTTGATGTTATATTAATATATTACAACTAAATAACATCTTTATTATTCTTTCTTAGCTTTGTCTCTTCTCTAATGTGAGCTATTACTCTTTCTCCTTAACCATATTATCCTTAGTCTACCTTCAGCCTAGCTGCTGTTTCTTGAAGAACGGGTCATACTAACTTCTTTCTTCTTAAAGCCTTTTAAAAAAAACTATCATTATCAGATGTTAGAGCTTCATCTCAATTTCCTACAGTGCACAACATAGTGCCTTACAGTATCAATTTAAGCTGGTGCTTAATATAACACTATATATAAATTTTGTGTGCATCTGATTTGTCTTTCCAATTAGACTGTAAGCATCTTGTGGGTAGAGAGATTTTTTCTCATTTTTTATACTCCATAGCATCTGGCCCATGGTAGATGGTAGTAAAATAACTGTTAACAGATGCACAAAGGAGAGTTTATGCTAAAATAACTGATTTGCATATAGTAGGAAAAGTCTTTGGTAACATATTAAGGAACAGAACCAAGAGCAGGGCTGTCTAAAGTGATAAATGGAGCCCTGCATGGAAGATCAATGATCTTGGAAATATTCAAATGAAAGTGTTTCAACTCCAAAAGAATTATCCCTAAGCATTTCTCTCCCATCAACATCCCCTTAAAAATAAAAATAAAACAACAGAGGGTATTCTAAATAGAAAAACAAAATTGCAAGTATATTAACATATCCTCTTACAACTCATCAACAGAGAAATACAAATATTTTTATAGAAAAGAATGTGGGAGAGGGAAGCAAAGAGTTCAAAGAAATGTTTGTAAAAAAATATTTGACTGCTTTGACTGTCTCTTAAAAAATAAACATCAGTTTATTTTCAGTGCCTTAGGAGATATCTCTGTGAAAATTCTCTGGCTTGGTTGTTAATACACTGCCTGCTACCAGTAACATACAAGCCTGGGAGGCTTCCTTAGTATCTATTATCATTCTTCATGGCAAACTCCAGATTCTTTCCAAAGCAGGTATCCAGGTGAAAAGCTGTTCAGCCGTTGACCCCTCTTCTCTTGCTTGTTTATAAACTCTGTTTATTAGCCCTTTCCCTGGGAGATTCAGGGCAAATGGGGGATACACACCAATTACTTCACAGGTTAGGTAGGGCCCTATCCACAAAGTTAGGTGGGGCCATGCTCTTGGAGGACATAAGCTTTAAAGCTGTAGGTAAGTATCAGCTTCCATGGTTCATCTTAAACTAATTTTTGCAATTAAAGTAGATATCTGAAGAATAGACCCAGCAATGCTTTTGTTCATTGATCTTTTAATATTTATCTATGTCCTTACAAACTTTTAGCACTAACAAAATGAGTGTGTGTGCAATTCCAGGGGAATCAAAATCATCTGCAAAAAGAAAACTATTATGTGGAAGACACATGAAGTCCTCTGTCAATAAAAGTTTTTAAAGAGTTCTGATTTTCAGCAAAAAAGTTGTTACCAGATATAGGAATAGAGTTATTTATTAGTGCTTCTTTCTGTTTCTGCTCCTTTTTATTTCAGTCACATTTCCTCAGATTTTTTTTTTTTTTCAGGAAGGCACTCATATTGCCCAGGTTGCTTTATAACTTACGAAAGTTATCCTGAATAAGGCAGATGCTGTTTTAGATGACAATAGCATCAATGACCTGGTGGGACTTTGGAGCGGAGAGGTAATGTCTAATATGGCAACAGAGTTCAAAGCAAGAGATTTGGTGCATTTATTCCTCAAAATAATTGAAAAGATTCAATATGAATCCAAACATATCTTTCTTCTAACATTTCAATAGGACATTTTATTTTGGGCCTGCTAGCCATTTTTCCTACTTAGAAAATAGTCATACAGAGTTGGAATGACAAATTCACTATAAGGACACCCTGTGTCATGCAGTATCAACATCAAATTCTAAAGGAACAGGTAACGGCCCATGTCAGATGAGGTGATTATTACATTGCAGTTATATTTTAGAGGACGTGATTTAGCCCATACTACATCTTTATGAATAAGGTGACAATTCTTGTTACAAAAGAATTTTTAATGGCTATATATTCAAAACTACTATTTCATAAATAAATTATTTTTGAGGATTTTCCAGGAATTTGCATTTAATGTTTCTAGCTATCAGAAGCAATGTTTTATAGTCACAGACAGGATAAAAGATTCATACTCTAATTAAAAAAAATTACATATCTATCAATTAGGCTGCATAGAATTCTTAATTATATCATCTTGCATATACTTGCCTGAAAGTATCAAGTAGCAACTTTTAGCACCATTTCCCTAATAAGAATTATATAAACATAAAAGCTATTCAAAAAGCAAAGCCACAGACTCTCATCTCATTAGCAGTTAAACTTTTTTTTTCTCCCCAGAAACCCCATTTCTGTAATTGGAAACCATATTAAAACAACCAAAAATAAATGAAGTAGAAGGGAACAAAATTAATGCTCAGAGGAAATATGCAAGTAGGCACAAATATCAATGTCCACAGTAGAAAGCATAAATTGTAGAAAGTATTGGTTTCATTTTTTTCATCTTTTTTCATTTCTATAAAATGAGAAACTTAATTCTTGTGATGGAGTAAGAATAGAATGTCTATCTCAGAATTTTGTCATCGGCTAAGCAGGAAATAAAAGTTTAAAAATATTTTTCCCTTGAATTTTTGAAGATAAGCCAATAGAACAAAATCAATTCGGTACTGCTGGAAAAATATGGCATCAGAAACAGGTAGTTTTAATTCTATGTTTTAACATCTATGTTTTAATTATTCAAAGACTGTATTTTATTACAAAAACAATTTAGGCTTTCCTATATTATTTGTGTTTGAGGTATTTTAAACAGAAAAAAAAAGAAACCCCTTACCAGAAACATCTTATGAAAGTAGTGTTATCATTTAGGATTTTAATAAAATGCTAGAGCCAGATACAATCTCAGTACATCTTCTAGTGTAGTGCCCTGACTCCATCCAAGATAAATTATTTTCTTTCCCTTTAGAGATCTCCAGGGAATAGAGTTCTTGTTGTTCTTCAATACCTTGTTCTCACCTTCAATCAGTTTTATTATCAGGGAATTTATCCTTTATGTTCAACGTAAATTGTGCATGCTAAAGCTTAAGCCATCTTCTGTAGCTTTCTACTTGTGAAGATAGAGTTGGTTCGTAAGCACCTATTGTATGCTTGATGTGTAGGGAGCTTGATTTTAAAATACAAAAGTAAGAGGAGGTTTTCCTGCAGAAGTACTCCTATGTAGCAAAGAACAAAGACATACTCAGAGCTTTACAGAATTTCAAAGCTAAAAGAAAGCTGGATACTACACAATCCAAAAGAGCAATTAAATATAATATTTCAGTCCACTCGAAACTTAAACTATAGGTAACAACAAGTACTGAAGGAAACCAAATAACAAATTCTTGAAAGAGATAGGATCAGGGGAACTGTTCTAAAAGTAAGTTTTGAACAGTACATAATAGGATGTAAAGGGTATATGCTGTCAAGAAGGATAGAAATGAATTGCCTTTATAGAAACAAGCAGAGTCGAAAACACAGAACTGGCAGACTAAGAAATTTTTACACATAGGACCATGAATATCTTGGATGGAAAATACGAAGAGCTGCGCTATGGAGAAACCACAGTACAGACAAGAAGCATTTTATACACAGATTACATACTCAATGGGATGCTGTAGTCTGTGTCTTCAAGTATGCCATGGTACATTTGCGTGTGTAAGTGATTTACATATAGGGCAATTTACATACCAACTACTGGGAGAAGACTGAAGCAAGTGTTTAATATCAAACAGGATTACAACATCAGAAAAATCTCCTAGAAGGCAAAATGGACTTTGAGGTGGACTCGAAGAAAGTCTCAGACACGGATAGAAGGGAAGATTGGAGAGGACATAAAATAAATAAAAGGCTTACTCAAAATGGCAAGGATACAGTTCAGTTAGGCTGAAAGGTGAGGAAATGCGCAGCCCAGGAATAACAGAAAGAGAAAAAAGTTTTTATTCTCATTGTAATACTTGACAAGGATGGAATCTCTTCACAAGGTTAACAGAGAATGAGAAAGCTTCCATTTATAGGACAGATAAAAATTACAAATAAACTCTTTCTAGTGCAGCATATAGAGGGAAGCTGGGATCCTTTATAATTCTGAGGCTCTGCATGGAGGTTGTTCGCCTTCAGTTATAACAACATAAGGGCAGAGGTATAGTCTTAGGCATCGTGGTTGAAAAATAGATTTTTTGATGAAACGTGGATGTTTTTCACACATCTCAGGAAAACCTGGATTCCTACTTAGAGAGATGTTTCGGTACGTCTTAATGATTGAAGATTGAGAGAGGGAGCAGGGAATTCTGCCATTCAAATGTCTTATCTATTGTTACCCTAGAATTCCACAACTTTCATACCCGAATGCAATTCTGCACTACCTTCATTGTTTAAAGGTTTACTGATTTCAACCAGTAATTCTCGAGGAGTGGATAGTGTCAGATGCAAACCGCCCTGCCCACCACTAGTGGTCTAACCCCCCTGCCCTCGTCTTCCCTTGACTCTAAGTGGCCCTAACTGAGAAGGCAGTATTTATTTTATAGTATTTGCTCTGTGGTAACACTTGTCAGAAATCAATAATTAAACTCCCCCAAAATATTTAAAGTAAGGCTCTATAACAGATTCCAGGCTTGGAAAGAATTGTGGATGAAAGCTTTCATTGTTTCTTAAATTTTAAGTAAAAACTGTTAGTAATGGGCAAAAGACAGGAGTAATGAGCAGAAATGCTTGGTATAGGAAATTAAGAAGATTTTCAATTAAAGGTTGAATTTTACCTCTTTTTTTTTCTTTGACCAGCTCATAATATAGTTCAAGAAACCTGCTAACTGATGTTCCTTCATTACATCTCAGAGGGATGCCCAATGATTTAATTTTATATCTAAAATACTAAAATAAGAAAAAGAAAGAAGATATTAACAAAGACTTTTACTTTTTTTCCCCCCCAACTGAACTTGTTTTCTCATATTTTGCTGACTCAGAGTTGGGGGGAGGAGGAAAAGCAAATGTTTGCTACTGGATTGAAGTGAATCGTGGCAGGTACTTCACTCTCAGGCCTCTGCTCCTTCCTGTCTAGCTGCAATCACTTAAGCTTGCTTTCTCTTTACCTGAAAGCAGAAGTAAAATGGGTAAAAATATTGCAATGTGCACATAACCTGGATCTCTAACTGAGGACATACTCTGTTTTACTTGATTCTGAGAAAAATAAGAAGGAAAGAGAAAGAACCATCAAAAGAGGTAGGCTGATTTTCACTTCTGATCTAATCTGAAAAGAAAAAACAAAGAATTATAGATGTATTTTAACAGCAACAATGGAAAAGAGGCAAGAATGTGACGGACTTTATTCCAGAGCTCCATCCACAAAGAAGGAAATTTTTCTCTAACATCCTAAAGATCCCAGATTTGATTAGATCAGTCAAGTAGCTGAGGTTAGAATTTAGTCAGGCAGAAAGGATACTTCGCATTCTTACAGTCTGAAGTCTTTTCAGGAGCACATACAATAGTGAGTAACATTTTAAAATTATCTTTATCCAAAGAAGCTATCCCTGCCCATGTACAATTTGTTTTTGCAGCTCCAGTCCTTAGACAAGAACTTCAGCTTCCGGTCCTTAGACAAGAACTTTTTGCCTGCTCACACCAGCATCCTCATGCTGCCAGTGCTGATGCATTTTACTGCGGTTACTTCTATATCCTCAGCTTCTGATGCCCAACACGCTCAAAGACAAGGAGCTAAAGGGCTCACTCTGGCCTTTATATTCAAAGGCAGGAAAATCAATATCTATTTCCAAAAGATAGATCTAAGGATGCTGCAGTTCCTAAATACTCCCAGATATTCTGAAGCAAAGCGGTCTTGATAGGAGAGTCACAACACAGACACAAGTGGGGCCATGCCCTCATGCAGCTTCCAGGGACCTGTGGCTCAGAAAAGGATAAAAAAGTGCTATCAGTAGCAAATGAAATAAAAAAAAAAATGGGTCTGACTTTTCCCAGATAAAAAAGAGGAACGAAAATTCATATCTGAGTACAACAGTTAAGTGTTGTCCTCACATATGAGAGAGGGAGAAAAAAAAGCACTCCAAATATTCCAGCAAGGAATTGTAGCTGTGATTTAGGCTAGCGATAAACTGACCAAGTGATATTATAGAAAGAAATTTAACAATGTTCTTATTAAATAATAGGCTTTCATACGGGTATTTCCTGTTGTATGACCTGCCTTTGCTTTTAAGCCCTTATACCTTTTAAAAAGTAATTTATTCTCAATGTTTAAACTAAAGCAATATTTTAATAATTACAAAGCACTGAACTGAAGATTCTTTGAAGCCAAGATTGTGTTCATCTCCGTATTCCTAGTTCCTAGCACAGATTCTGGCATATAATAGGTTTTAAATAAACATTTATTGAATGAACACTGGCAATGCTATGTTTACAACTTACTCCCAAAGACATTATCTGATTTAATGCTCATGATTCTGTGATATAGGTTCATATTCCCACTCTACAGATAAGAAAATATCAAACAGATTAAGTGGTTTGTCTAAAACCATGTAACCAGTGCGGAGCAGAGCTGTCACTGGAACCTAGGTATTCTGACTCTTTGAAGTATATGGTTTTCTTAGACACTGCCACAGGCAATTCAAACTGGTAAATTGCCTTGGAATACATTTGGCAATACATATCACTGGCAATAACAGTATGACAATTATTTGGATCATTCCTTGGAATTGGGTCAAAGGGAATACTGCAGATGAAGAAGGGATAAGCTACAGAACAAAGATATTCAACAAGGTATTATTTGTTTTGTCAAAAAATAAAATCTCACCAGGCACAGTGGCTCACATCTGTAATCCCAGCACTTTGGGAAGCTGAGGTGGGCAGATAACTTGAGCTCAGGAGTTTGATACCAGCCTGAGCAACATGGTGAAATCCCATCTCTACAAAAAATACAAAAAAATTAGCAGAGAGTGGTGGCTGACACACCTGCAGTCCCAACTACCTGGGAGGCAGATGTGGAAAAACTGTTTCAGCCCAGGAAGTGGAGGCTACAATGAGCTGAGATCATGTCAACGCACTCCATCCTGGGTGACAGAGTAAGACCCTGTCTATAAATACATAAATAATAAAAAGCATATTACAACGCTAGGTAAAACAATATATAAATTCTAAGTTGTGTTTCTGCTATGACTAAAAATACACAAAACTATATAGACACATAGTCAAAGTCTTAGGGTGCCCTACAGCATAGCTTTTACATTGTATATTGAGTTATACAATATCTAAAATGAGAAATAAGGCACAGACATAACCATTCTGGTGGCCTGCTATGCAAGTACCAGACAAGGCTAAACACTGTCAGAGGAGTGAGCATTCACTGTCAAATAAAATGATCATTAGAATGGATGACACCTAAGCTGAGCTGAGCTCGAAAGAATGGTTAGAATTAATAGGTTGAAACTAAGCACTTGGAGATGGCTGGGAAGACATTTCAAATAGAAATGGCAGGAGCAAAGGCAAACAGGAGGAGAAAAGCAAGACATATTCGAAATTGGCAGGTCACCATGTTAAAAAGCTGGTTGAGATTTAGACAAATTATATTGGTAGAGCTACAGTTTCTTCACCTCAGCACTTTTGACATTTTAAGCTAGAAAATGTGTTGTGAGAGCTGTCCTGTGCACTGGAGAATATTTTACAGTATCCCTGCATTCCAGTAGCAACCCTAAGTTGGGACAAACAACAATGCCTCCAGGCCCAGTGCGGTGGCTCCTGCCTATAATTCCAGCACTTTGGGAAGTCAAGGCAGGTGGATCACCTGAGGTCAGGACTTCGAGACCAGACTGGCCAACATGGTGAAACCTTGTTTCTACTAAAACTACAAAAATTAGCCAGCTGTGTTGGCAGATGTCTGTAGCCCCAGCCACTCGGGAGGCTGAGGCATGAGAACTGCTTGAACCCAGGAGGTTACAGTGAGCCAAGATTGTGCCACTGTACTCTAGCCTGGGTGACAAGACAAGACTCTGTCTCAAAACCAACAAAACAACAACAACAAAAAACACCAAAACCCTTCAGACACTGCCAAATGTCTCCAGGAGGTCAGAGTCCCTGTTTGAGAAACAATGAGCTAGAATCTAGATGGAAACTTGATTTTAGCCAAGATACGTGCTATAGTTGACAGGACATGGTAACCTGGAGCTCTGAGAAGGACTGATAAGTCTGGGCTCAAGAGGCTGCATCACTGAAAACCACAAAGGACTCAAACACTGAGCAGAGTTGGAATAAAAATATCAACTACTCAGCTGGGTGCAGTGGCTCACTCTTGTAATCCAAGCACTTTGGTAGGCCGAGGTGGGTGAAGCACCTGAGATCAGGAGTTTGAGACCAGCGTGGTTAACACGGTGAAACCCCGTCTCTACTAAAAATACAAAAATTAGCTGGGCGTGGTGGAACATGCCTCTAGTCCCAGCTACTCAGGAGGCTGAGGCAGGAGAATCACTTGAACCTGGAGGCCATGGTTGCAGTGAGCCAAGATCACACCATTGCACTCTAGCGTGGGTGACCGAGTGAGACACTGTCCCAAGGGGGGAAAAATTACCAACTATTATTGAGCCAAAATGTAGCTGGGGACACATCTTTATGATGACCTAACAGAAGAAGCCTTGAATATCTTCAAAAGAAGTCTGGACTGCAATGAGAAGTAATGAATTTTCTGTTTTATAAGCCAGGGGATTGATTGAAATAACAAAAGCATTCTAGTTATTAATCTAAGGACAGCGTAGAGGATGAATTGAATCAACCAGCACTTAAAGGCAGGAAGATAGGGGACAATTTAGGAGTAGACAGCAATCTTCCGAGTGTGAAGGAAAAAGAGCCTGAAATACGGTGACAGAGATGGAAAGAACAGATGAACAGTGTCAAAATTGAAGAGTAGCATCAAAAGTGTGTTTGTTTGTTTGAGATAGTCTCGCTCTGTCACCAGGCTGGAGTGCAGTGCGTGATCTGAGCTCACAGCAACCTCTGCCTCCCGGGTTCAGCGATTCTCCTGCCTCAGCGTCCCCAGTAGCTGAGACTACAGGTACACACCACCACGCCCAGCTAATTTTTGTATTTTTAGTAGAGACAGCATTTCACCATGTCGGCCAGGATGGTCTCAACCTCTTGACCTTGTGATCTGCCTGCTTTGACCTCCCAAAGTGCTGGGATTACAGGTGTAAGCCACCGTGCCTGGCCAGCACCAAAAGTTTAAATAAGCTAAACATATTGCCTTCCATCTAAGCCTCTGGAAACTACCATTGCAATGTAACTGTAGGCAGAAAAACTGTATGAGTTCAGTCACATTTGGTAAATTTTAACCACAGAAAGACTCTTTCAGGAGATTCTTTTATTTATTATTTTTAATTCCTTGGACTTAAGCAGCTTCATGACACTGGAGCCGAAAGGATTAATGAAGTTTACAAATATTTAATAACTTATTTATGCAGTGATTAAAAAACATCAACTCAACTTGAGACTTGCCAATGTTGGAGCTACAAAGAGGGCAGAAGAGTATCCCAATTATCCACAGCTTGATACATTTTTCTATCTAATTAACATATCAACTCCTTACAAAATACCTAATATGTCCAAAGGTTTAGCAGTGTCTCCAACCAGATTCTTTTAGATGTCTCCTGTAGTTTTCTGCTATGCTGGGCTTTTTGCTGTAATTCGGTTATAGTGTGAAACAATGCAATTCCATATTCACATAGTCACTGGAAGACCACATCCTTACTCTTCTCTGTAGCAATATGCCTACTCTTTTCTATAGTGTTCAATAGAAGTAAAGCATAAAGGCCCAGGGCCAGAATCTTCTGGAATCACAGCTAATGAAAGAATCTTACTGAACTTTCTTTCTCCTCTCAAATTAACCTGGTAAACTGAATAAACCCCAGGTTCCCACATTTTAAAAGAGGTCAGGGAAATATTTAATTATACTATGAATGTTTTTATTAAGCTAGTACTTCCCAAAAAATAAGAGATTATAAACATGGGTAATTTGTCATCTTTTAAAATGATAAAATATAGTAATGACATTAAAATTCTAAGTTATGATGAGACAAATCCTACAATCTCTTCATCCTAAAACACATGTTTATTTTAACATAAATTATAAGCAGATTTTTGTTGTTTAGGGTTTTCTGTTTTCTTTTCGCAGTATGTATAAGGGCCACTGAAGTATGAAAGCAATTTTTCTTTTGTAATAAATCCCCATTACAGGGATTTTCTATTTATATTTCTGCACCTCTAATCAGTTACGATCCTTCTGTGCCATCTCAGAATCACTAACTGGGGCTACTCAACTCCCCTCCCCACAACTTTACAAGCTGCTATACTTTTCAAACAATCATCTGGAACTTATAATATTGCCCCTATTCTTAAAATTATTCTTCAAATAAAATCAAGCATTTAATTCAAAAGCATAAAGCAGTTAAATGATTTTTGTCAATGGGAGAACTTAGAAACCCTGGTAGGAGAAGTGTGTACTTGATAACACCTGTTGATCTGATTGTTTTGCCATTGTTTAAGCATTTGTATCCAAAAATAAAGCTCTCTATCAACAAAAAAATTGATAGTCATTTTCCCTTAAAATATTCCACATACTCCACATTCCTCTGGAGGATGCAAAAAGATCTCAAGACCTTTTGCCATGCTATGAAACATCACCACCATATTTGCCCATATGCAACTCTCTGTCCCAGTTCCCCTTCTCTAAAATAAACAAAGACTGAGTAGTCTCACCCTCAACTTCTTTGTTCCTGGTGTCTTCCTTCACAAAAGACACTGGACAGCAGTTTGTATGGGATGGTGCCCAGAAAACTACTGGCACCCCACATGCACTGCTATTAACAGTAATAAGAACATGAGTTACATTTATAATCAAAGAAAACACAACCAGATCCCTGTTCCAGTTTAATAAGATAATTGAAATTACCTCATGCAAGGTGTTCCATGACCAATAAATGTTTGGATGGTGGCCAATGGCCTCCGGATATACAGGCATTTGATTATAAAAGGATGTTTGGCTGTTTCCCAGGAAGAACAGATTTTTTTTTTTAAAGGACAAGAGTTATTTCCCCCCTTTCCATGTATATGGGATAAGAGACAGCAAATGTGGGATTAGCACAAGGTTGTATCAGGAACCATTTGGCCAGTGATGAAATATTCAGCCTACCTGGAGATGTTTTCTCACCTTGTCTCAACCAAGGGCTCGCTGACTGGAAAGGACTCTACTTTGGGGGTAAAGTTAAATATAAAGTCATAAAGACATGGAGAGTGAACTCCTGTGATCCAGCCAAGTTTTAATAATTAGATTTTACAATGAGGACAATCTAGTACTGATGAACTGGGATAAAATATGGGGAAAAATACTCTTCTCTCTATTAGCATTTTTCTTTCAAAGTGTACTAAGAATTGTACTTCCATAGTGACTAATAAAGACACTTCGTATTTTCTGTCTGCTTTCATATTCAACTTTAATCAAGAAATCAATGTTTTAAAATTCATTCGTTTGGCTTAGTCAGACCTTTTACAATGCTTAGATTTTGTTTTGCTTTTTATTTTTCACTTTAGCTACCTACATAAGAGAATTACTGGAAGCGATGAAGCATACGACCTACACTGTGGGCATTTCTTGAATGTATCCTGGCTGGGGAAAAAAAACAAAACAAAACATGGTAAAGTGTCCTTTTGGGATTGCATTAACTTCTCTCTCATGTTAGACAGGCAGAGAAAGGCCACCCTTGAGGATATCTGTGTTTAGTACTCACATTCATTTCAAACAGAAGTTGGAAGAGAAGGAAAAAAATTGAGAACGTGGGGAAATGGAGAGCAGAGAAAAATAAAGGCACTGAAATTCCTAAGAAAAGAGTAAGCAGTAATTTATCAACCTGTACTTACATAAGAGAATGACAGACTAGAAATTAGCCAGTCTCCATTTATATTATATTATGCCATATGCCATTACTGATATTTCAGTGTTTGTGATTTAAAAATGGTAAATTGTATAAATAAGTATAATACCAAGAATTGGAAGAAATTTACCTAAAACTGAAGCAGAAGAGTTGCTTTAACTTACATATGAAGATTCAGGGATATATTTTTGAAGGAAATCCTTAACTTATTTGAAGGAAATCAGTTAAGGAGTGACTTTCTACTTTTTCTATGAGGAGCTTTACAGGTAGTACCAAAATCTCTAGAGAACAAAAAGTACCTGGATCCTGTGGAAGTGGAAAAGAGGCTCTCCTATATGGTGTACGGTCAAGAACAACATTCCCTGAGTATTTTCAAGGGCTTTCTAAATTCTATTGGAAGTTACAAAGGATGGCACTGACTCTAGGCTGGGACACAGATCACCCAGGTGTGAGAAGAAAAACCACATAAATGCATCACCTACTGAAGAGGTTCAGTGAGCGGAAATGGAAATAAAGAGTTCAATTATAATTGAATGATAATTGGTAGGTCTTGAGCCAAGTTTACACAAATAGACGTGTTACTTCCCTTTACATTCTTAATCTTCTGAGTCTCAGCAGGGGTTGAAACAGTTCCATATAAAAGAACAGGGCAATTACCAGGCCCTTTGAACTGTACTGTGTAGGGCAGTTCCAGTGGGATCCAGTGTTTATAGGCAAATTAGTAGCTTCAGTGGTTTACTGTTAAGCTAACAAGCCATTAGAAGGTTCTGCCCTGCAAGCACAATTTCTGAAGGTATTCATAAATTTTGGTTCCAGTTTAGAAAAACATAGTAGTTGGTTAAAACTAGTGTACCTGACTTTCCTATTCTCCCCACCTGAGATTTGAGCATAGAGTAAAAACTATCAGGAACAGCATTCTGTGAGCTTTGCACTGTGGTGTCAATTTTGTATTTTAAAATGTACTTGTGAGTAAAATTATTTTGCTATTAACTAAATGAAGAGAACCCTTTGGCTTATGCTCTTTGGAAAAGGGGGAGGTAAGAATGAATGGCTACAGGAAACCAACTGACCCAGCATTACCCATTTCTCCTCTGCTGTCTTCTGTTAGATGCCTCTGAGGGACAGAAAAATCACATACCATCTCTTAGAGCCACAGATGCTTAAGTCAGGACCCTCCATGGCCAAGAGATTTCTGACTTTTTTGGGGGTTGCTAGCAAAGCAGGAGAACTCTTCTTCTTTTGCTTGTGATAACCTTGCAACCCTCTGCTTCTTAGTTGACTCTCCTTTTCTCCCCATCTCTTCTACACTCTACTCTCGTCCCACCACACATACTCATATTTGTTGACCATTTTGCTTAAGAGAAGAGTGGACAGGGTATGATGAAATATTCTAAAACAGACAACCAGTGTCAGGTTAACCATTAACTTAGAAGCAACAATTATGCTATAGTCATTATGTTCCAAGGAGAAAGGCTTAACCCTGAATGTATATTTTTATCAAGACACCGATGACATCTATTTTTTAGATTTGAGATGATTTGCTTTTGAAAAATGTTTTCCTTCTTAATTGCTTATGTTTCCTGAGTAAAAAGCGTGTTACAATAGGTAGACTAAGAGATCTATTGTTCTTGTTCCTTTAAAAAAATCTTTAACCCTTTTTTTTCCCCTCAGGGATAAGCTCAGGGGATAAGTTAATACAAAACAAAAATAAAACAAAGTGGTTCCTAATAGATTCAATTAAGACATTGAATTAACATACACAGCTCTAAAACAATAATGCTAGTGCAAGACACCCTCAGTGATAGACTCAGTTTAATGTTATCCAATAGAAAGTTGCTGAACTGAGTGCTGGGATATAGTGCAGGCAAATATATTTCAATACTTTAAACCAAATCACCTGTTATTATGAATAAGCACTCTGATGAATTTTATGTTCCTATAGATGCTGTGAGATTTTTTTTTACTGAGATTTGCTAGAGGCTAACGTTTTTTCCAAAGCCAAAACAAAATATTGTGAACGATTCAATTCTAAGAAGCTGGAGTTAGTAAAAGTAGTTAGGAATTGTCTTCTGGGAACCTTCCATAGCAAAGTCTTGACTGGTCAAGTTCATCAATATACAAAGAAACAGTCAAATTTATGACTTCATGTTCATTTGCTTTATACTTATTTGTATCAGTCAAAATATGGGAGAATTAAATGCTCATGAATTACCCATTTGTGAATTACTTCTGAGGTGAAAGGAAGGAGAATTCCCTCATAAACTGCATCATTGCTTTGCATCGTGGAAGATTCAATTTCAGCTCTTATTCTGTTCAGAAACAGCCTCTTCCTGCCTAAAGGGATTTAAAACAACTGTTCCATGCCATAGTATACTAAAAACCGATAGTGCAGGGAGGATGCAGTCAACAAAGAACACAAGTCCAGACCATCCAGGAAACTAAGACAGAGAGCTGCAGCAACATGCAGCCATTCCCCGCCATTCCCACCAAAGAGTAAAGCAGGCAGCCAACAATATGCAGAGCATACTAGAAGCAAGCTTTCTGCAGAAATCAACTGGTCAAAACCAAGGACTTGGATAGGTACAAAAGCAAAGAATAGCAATTCTCTAAACTTAGAAAACAGGCCCTAAGGAAAGATGCAGGCATTACGATATAGACAAGAGAGAACAAGAGCAACATGGGACAAACATTCAAAAATGACCAGAACAAGAAAACTCCCACAGCCACATTACCAGTCTCCCAGAGAGGAAGACCTGGGTATTCGAACTCCTGGAATATGTTCTATGCCTGACTTTGTCAGTTGACAGAGTAAACTGTAAAATTCTCATTCCAGAGAGTAGAATCTGTCATTCTCCATACATTCCTATGTCATTTTCATAAAGTGTCCATTATATATTCTTTTCTGGCACTGTTAAATGTAGATACCTAAGTTAGGTGGCCTCTAATTGATAGTCAAGAACCTGATAGCCAAAGGAGTATAAAACAGGCCATCAATATAAAAAAAGTATGTAACTCTCTGAGCATGAAAATACTGATGGACTGATTTTTAGTTAAGAATAAACAATACTTTGTATCATTTGTCTAAAATAAAACAAACATTATCTGCAAGATCTAAAGAGAAGGGAAAAGGAAAAAAAAAATTTAAAAAGCAGTACCCATTACAGAATTTTGACTTAATAAAGATGATTTCTGCCTGGGTATGCTACATACTTTATCAGGGAAATCTCAGTTTATTCAGTGCCCTGTGTGTCACCATGGCTACCAAATGCCCCTTCCATAAGCCAAAGTAAAAGGGTAATGACCCAACATGAAAATATGCAGCATTCCTACGACACGTGGTATAGCAACAAGAAGTTCACACCTCAATGAAGGACTTGGCTTCAGTTCTTTAGTCGAAAGAAATTATTTAATACCATATGCTACTTTAACTTGGAGGCAGCAATTTTCAGTCCTTCCAGCTAGAATGACAGTGTGTGTTCTCAGAGACAAAAAGTCTGTCCTACTATTTGCCTTGGTCCTCATTTCCCTACTTCCCAGGTCACGGAAACGACACTGGGCACTGCGATTACTGCTGTTTTACAGCATTATCTTCATAACATTTGAATACGGTCACACTTTTTCTTCTCAAATATTTGTGCTTACTGCTTAATTAAATTCGTCAGCAGGAGGATGTAGGACCATCAGATTTTAAGTTATATTTCTTACTTATGATGAGAAAAATAAAATTAGGAAGGAAGGAAGGAAGGGAGGCAGGGAGGGAGGGAGGGAGGGCATCAGACTGATCGCCTGGATGTCCACCACCATGACTGTGGGCCACAATAATAGTTGATTTATGAAGACACATCCTGCAGTTTATAATGGAGAAGGTGCAATCAAGAGAAGAAAAGAGTGAGTTTGCAGATAAAAATGAATGAATATTAAAATGGTGCCACTGTCCATTTATGACCCTATTATTTTACTGAATCATTTAATGAAGAAATTGAACACAAACCCCATGTATCTCCATTCAAATACCAACCCGACATGTAAACTATGTGGCTTTAGGTAAAGATGCATGACTGATATAAACTATTTACCATGTTATCAGTGATGAAATAATAGAAGCAGGTGTTCCTGCTGGTCTAAGTGAAATACACTCACTAAACATTTTATAATCTATCAGACTGTTATATCAGTGATGTATTGCTATTGCATTTTTCTTTGGCCTAGATTACAAAAAATATACCACAAACCTCCTGCTAAGCATCAGAGAATGAGGTCCACATTTCTCATGCTTTTTTAAAAAATGCCTATTTACCTACCAAAACAAGCTTTCTATAACTTTCTTGTGAGTAAACCAACTTTGTTCAAATTCATTTATTTCTCTGTAGTATTTCAAAACTTTGTGGCTTTGGAAACATCTCAATAAAAAAAAAGGGGGGGCTACAAATGTAGGGAAATGAAATGACTGATAAAAATGAAAACTGGTATTGAAAGTTTTATCTGGTGACTTTCTATTGTTCATAGATCTCATTAGGAGTTTGTCTTTGATCTAGAAATTTTTAAGCCCCTGCCAGTGCCAAGTCAGCATACACTGTAAACATGTTCACCTATGGAGGCATGGAAGCCGCTACTCTCCAGCATTCTTCTGACTACTGATAGCTAGGGACTTTCTCAGACATATTATCTGCTGGAACTTGATCATCCACTGAGCTGACATACATGAACAAATGCTTGTTTGCCCTTGTCAAAAAAGCAGTGCTTCTCTGTAGTGATAGACTCATGGGGCTCTGGACCAGTGCCCAAGGCCTCTATACCCTGCACTTAGGCACACAGAGGCATGTAATACATTCCCATTGAGAAAAAGCATACATGAATAAAAATAAAAACTACAGGGTGATGACAAAGTTGTGAAAACCTGGCTGTCCCTCGTGAGGGTGGTAGAATTGAAGGACCTCACAGCACAGACCCTTTAGTTGATGCTTAAGCTTTCTCACTTTCTGATCTGAAAATCCGGTGGTGGCACCACATAGGAAGTGGGGACATTCTCAGCTCAGAGGAGAGCGTGATGGCAATTCTTTAGGCCTGCCAGCCAAGTCCAGAGCTAGGATAACAGAAGGTAACGGTCAGATGATGTCCCTCACACCATTCAATTCATCCGAGTTAGAGAAGCACCTCCTGAAAGGAGGGCTAGAGTTTGTCCAGATCCAAAAAGTACTGCTTTTCCAACCCATTTCCCAGTGGTCACATTATTTCAAGTCTCATTTTGACACTGAAGAGACTGAGGAAAATTACTGATTTATCCTTGACAATTTAAATGGGATGATTTGGATTAATTGAAAAAAGCCTCTGAAGAGCTTGGGGTACAAAAGATACCACTAAACCGAACAAATGTTGTTTCTGAAAGGCACCTCAGGTATCAGGAGAGCAGAAAACCCAGTTATCATGAGATTTGTAAATCAGACACAGAGAAGGACTTTGTAACTAGAATATCTACTGGGCAATGGACTGCAAGGCAGATAGCAGATACAAAAATGGCCACGGCTTTTCAACATGAATATCTATTTACAGAGACATGCCTTGGTCATCAGTCATCTCTTCCAGGTGACAGGAAGGTAAGCTACATTTCTTTTCCTCCAACTTAAAAAAAGAAAAGCCAGTGATTTTTAACTCAAAATGTAGCCAATTCCATGTCAATGCTATCCTTGGAGTGCCTTGCTACACTGCTAAGAAGAGTGTCTCCACCAAAGATCGGCTGGAGCCTCCAGCAATGGAGACCTTTGGATGGGTGATAGGCAGTTGTTCTTTCTTCAGTGAACTGTGTGGTGTTTCCAGCTAGTGTAGCTTCAGAGTCTTTTTGGGATATTGTTACCACCCAAAAAAAGGTAATGGTAATAAACTGAATAGATATATTTTATAGTAATCAATATTCAGTAAGTACATAACAGTGTCAATATATTATTTCAATTAATCTTTAAAATATCACCTCCCTTTCACATGAGGTCCAATTACTATATTCAGTTTACAGTGAGGAAGGAAAGGCACTCAAAGGCATGCAGCCGAGCTAGGGCCCCAGTGGAATCTGAGTCCACAGTCTACAATGGCAGGAGCATGACATTACTAATTGTTTTCCTAAGGTACTCTCAAAAAAAAAAAAAAAAAAAAAAAAAAAACCTTCAAATTATAACTTATCATATTTAACACTTCCCTACACCTAAATACAGAATCCGATTTCCTGGAAATAAGGTAGATATATGCAAAGCTTCCTGGAAATGCTATTTGGAGTTACTGAGATCTGTGATTGAAATGTGATTTGGCAAGGGTAATGGTGTACCTCAGAGAAGAAAGCAAATTCCCCATTCTACACTCTCTTCTGTGTCCTTTGGTTACCAATGCCTGAAGACGGAAATATAATTTTCAGACTTAACAGCTTTCTGCAATTAAATTAATAAATATTGCAAGGTATGGCACAGGCCTGCTTTTCATAAGGCTCTGAAGGGGAAAATGATTTCTAAAAGGCAATTTTCTAACATCTTAAAAATGTTCTCAGTATGCTAACTCACTAACAAACTACAAAAAAACTGTTTTAACTTCACATTCTGCAATATCTAATATGCATGCAATCTAACAAGACTACTTCTTTTTACTTGGGAATCACTTTTCAAGTGAAGAGAAAAGCACTATAAAAAGAAGGACAAAAAGTATGTAAGTTGGTTTCTAACCCAAGTCAACTTTAATGAAACTGAAATCCTAGGCAGATCTGAAATACTTGCTGAGATAATTTTTTCCTATGGGCAAACACACACACATCATCAATATCAATACCACCACCACCACCACCACTGCCACTACACCACCCCCCACCAACTCCCACAACCACTCATATCTCATTTATTTTAAAATGTTTCCAAATGCCACTGAAAATGTATTGTCCAGGAAAGGCAAGAGGCCTGCAGAGTTGGACTGTCTTCTAGTTGAACTAAATGTCCCTGGTTATGTTGTTTATCTAAATTCTGGTCTATATTTTTCCTAGAGCTCTTTATATTTTGTTAATTAGGTCCATTAATTTATCTGGCAGAACAATTTCACAGCAAGACCATACCTCTAATTTTCCAACCAACCACTAGTTTTAGCCTTTAATGCTGTGAGAACTGAGATTTTAAATAAACACATATAATGCTAGAATTTTTTTTTAACCCTTTCTCTCTACGGCCCTAACACATCAGAACTTGACTTAAATATTCCATGAGGACAAGGTGTGAGCAAAATTTCCACACTTGCAAGTGAACACTTATTATGTCCCTTAAGATTTTTTTCTTTGCTTGGAATTCAAATATTATTCCTGGAGTTTATAGCTGCATAGATTTGGATTTTTCACTAATCCCTTTAATCACAAGTATGATGAATTTAAAAGTGATGAATTTAAAAAGGCACTTAGTCTAAAATGAACTTGAAAGGTATCTTTAAAAATCTAAAGAAAATTTTTATACAGTGTTAAAAGATGAAGGAAAATAATCGGTAACATTTAATTATCAGAAACTGGGAATACATTTTTGGCTGATAAGCCTCAAAAATATCTTAAGTAACCAAAACAATTATTTTGGGTAAAAAAATTTTAATAGCAGCTAGTGAAGTTAGTGTGTACAGTGCACTGATTATGTGTCTGCTAAGCATGAGTTTTGTTTGTTTTTCAGTTGAGGAAACTGAGCCACAGACAGTTGAAGCAACTTGCTCAAGATCACACAGATAATTAACAGTTGAGCCAGGTACCGAATTTTCAATGAAATCAGAGTCCAGCACCCACACTCTTAAAACACTACTTATACTGTCGATTATTAGAGTTAGATTAACTATAAAGAAAGCTTTTTGACCTAGGAATAGTGGCATTAGAAAGTACGATATGTAAAAATAACCACGTACAAAGGAAAGGAAATGCCTTATTTCTGTGGGATAAAGAAAAAACAAAAACCCCTCCGTGCCATCTACAACAAATCAAGGGTTCAAGACAATACTGTAGAAAGGATTTAGTAAATGAATTGTTGATCTCCGTAATGTTTACTTCCTTGTGGCACGCAGTGGTCTTCTACCCACAGGGAAGAGGCATCTATAGAGCTCCCACACTTTTACAGAGGGAGTAAGTGCTGAACAAGTCTGTTTGAAACATACGTCTCTTTGAAAGTTTAATGGAAGCTTTTTCCTCATTCTCCTTGTTGCTCTTTAGGAAACAGCCTGCATCCTTTCAGGGGCGTCTGCCTTACCTTTTTCTACCAGAGGAGGCAAGCACTCCTTGTTCCTAAATAAAAAAAATGATCACTTTGATCATGCTGCCTGTAATGTCAGACTCTCTACATGAACAATACACTTATTTTAAAAGTTCATCCTCACTAATGAACACCAAGTGTGTGACAGAGTTTGGAGAAGAGTCACCTGTTAGACACCTTTTACAGCAATGCTTCTGAAATTATCAGAAGCGACCCAGCTATATTACCCTGAAATGCACGGTTCTCCTCAACCAATAAAGCACATACATTATGGTATGTCCTTTGGGTTTATAAGCAACCTCAATAATAGTCCATTTTCAGTTACATGTCAAGACAGCTTGAACTCTTAATGTTCTCATAAATAAATGGTCTAACCATTGGGAGCTAATTGTCACAGTGGGACAGTATGAAAGGCTTGTAATCATGGCCTTTATTGTCACAATTAATTTTCATATTGTAGCAAAATATAACCTCAGGAGCCCCTTAGAATAAAAAAAAAAAAACCATGACTTTGTACTCAAATGGAGAGTTTATGTGCTTTAAATAAATTCTGGTAATTCAAACCAACTTAATCTCTTCAAAAACAACAATCCGCATTTTCTTACTATGTAGAAATGATAACTGAAGCAGTAAAATTTCACTTCCAGAGAACAGATGAGCACTATTCATGGACAAAATAATTTCAATATTTTGTAGATTTACGCTTTTAGACTTATGTCACGGATTATTAAAAATCTATACTTGTTTAGGGCCATAGTACATTTAGAGACAAAGTCAACTTAACCTAGAAGTAGATTGGCAAAAATAAACATCTTTGTTACATATCCATCATATAAAAGCATGCTAATACATCCAAATAACTCTTAGGACGTATTACGAAGAAAAAGTTAAAACAGTGATGAGATTTGAGGAAGTAATTAGTGCTCGGAATATACCACTGGGGTTTACCTGCACTTTTTATTTTTTTTTTAAGTAAAATAACAAAGGTTCAGTTTTGGATAATTAAATGTACAGAGGATTCAAAACTCATTTGCTTCACAGGAACAAAGATTCAGTAATTATCTTCCCAATAGCAGAAGGGAATTGGGCAGTGTGGTTCTGACTGGGGCGCTGCACAGTGTGGCATGCTGTTTGCTTCATTTAACTTTCTTTAATATTATTAATCTTCAGGAAATTAGACTATGCTCCAAGCAGTGTGAACTGACATCCTCAAAACAACTGGATAATCAGGTAGGAAAAATCTTCTCTCCAAGACACAGCTGCCACTAGAACTTGATTTTTCTTAATCATCTCTCCCTGAGAGGGAGAAATGAGAAGAATGTTTCCCTAACAAAATTTTTGGCCTTGGCATACTGAAAAGATAATTGGAGGCTTCATATAAATCAGTTTGGCTGAACTTAGTAAAATGAAGCCAAACAAAAATTACCCCCCAAATGGATTGAATTCCGTTAAATAACCAGAGGACCTGTGTGTCTATTTCTGATCTGTGTAGAACTGGATGCTCTCAGAGCTGGCATCAAAGGCATCTGATCAAGTGCCTGCTCTGCTGTGTATGTGCTGCTACTCAGAACGTAGTGGTCAAAAGCATGAGCTCTGGCTGGAGGCACAGGCTGGATTAGAATTCAGGCTAGAACACTGGACGTAGTTTAGATGTGTTACTTTCCACATATCAGTTTTCTCATCCCCAAAATGTAAATGAGACCTATCTCCTACATGTCTTGGGAAAACCAACTGAAATAAGGTCACACAGTATGAAACTTGGCACACAGAGTGCAATGGAAACTATTAGCAACAATAATAAATTATTATCATTAACCTCATACAAATGACTAATTAGAATAAAGCACTGATGTAATGGAGCCACCAAGTAGTGTGCAGTAGCATGAACAACCCTGGATTTAGATTCAGAAAATTAAACCAGAAGTCCAGTTTTGTGGCTTGGTAACTGTGGGACTTGGGGCAAATGGCTTAAGTTCTCTGAACCATATAAATAATGGAAATAATAATTGTCAGCACAGAACAAATGAGATAAAGTCTCTTTCAAAGTGCCTAGTATTGTGGCTTAGCACTAAGTAAGTGCTTCACAAGTTATTAGTGGAAACTCAATCTTTCTTCAGAGCTGCAATTATAAGCCTCTCTTCCAGGAGTAAAGAGACAGAGAACTGAGTCAAGGGGAGATTTTGGATCTATAACTGGTATGAATTTGACCCAAATTGGCCTCTTAGGTGTCATTATTGCAATTGACTTACAAAGGTAAGAAAGAGCCTTCTTAATTGAGTGTCAAACTCACCATTCCCCTGGGATTTGATAGAGATACACCCCTTAAACTGTGAAAATCTGTTGTAATACTGCCACCACCATTTAATATTTGTGTTTATATCATATAACACAATGAAAGTCTAAAGCATATAAATCAGGCCACAGTGGAATAACTGATAATAGGATATGTTTATATCATAACATTCCCATTAATAAAGCATTTGTGCATGCTGTATCAGACTAGAGGTAGTTTTTATTGACAGATACATATACACATGCCACTTATATTCACTTACATATACACATAACACATGTTCACATAGTGTATGTATAAGTGAATATAAGGTGGTAAGTTCAATCAAAATCCTTTCTTCTGTATCATAAGCAACATAAAAATTCCAAAGGAAATTGGCTAAAATATGCACAAAATTCCCCTATAAAAATTTAGTATTTAGGAGATTATGCATGATTTGTGAATGTGATATCATAGAGAACAATGCAGGAATGAAATTGCCAGGAATAATGAGGAATTTCAGCAGCTAGATGATATTCTTTCTGTGTGAAACAGACTTAAAATATTAACAGAGGTAGAATAAATAAATTCTGAAACCAACAATAGTTCTACCATATAAAACTTAATGGATCTAGGAGCCAGTAGAGAACGATGTAGTATACAAGGTCAAAACAAGATAAGATAATAAAGATATTTTCCTTGAACTTAAATCACCCACGCTTAATCCTCAGCACTGCTCAGTCAGGAAAAGTCAACCATTAAATAAAATGGGACTATGTCAAAGGCATGGGGAAGGGAGAAGAATTTAGCATCAAAATCTAAGAGTTGAATCATCTTGTTCTTGATCAGCAATGGTTGTGATGTTTACAACTCAAATGAGCTGAGACTCAGACTTTATTAAAGATAATGCCAGAGTCTGCTAATCTGGGTTAAAAGTTATTTGTTAGTTATTTCTCTCAATGAAGTTCACAAGGCCTTCACTATCCCTTTCTCAGGATCCCTCCCCACAACAACCTTGAAACAAGCTCAAGTCAAAGGTTAATTCAATGTTTCTTGAATGGAGGCAAAGCCACTTAAGAGAGACGAAGATACTCATCCAGAACTAGGAGGCCCTGATCTAGAAAGGAACCTCTGGGCCTTCAAGTCCATTTGCTTATAATTTTTCTGGGGAGATAAGATGGAATGCAGAATAATTAGTACTGTGGAAAGTGCCTGATACCAAAATGGTCTTCAATTAATGCTTATTTAATGAATTAAAAAATAAATGACTGAGGAATGAATGAATAAATGAATGCACTAATAAGGCAATATATAAAAAATGCCAAATTATCCAAGGTTTAGGCCACCCCAGGGGACTTGAAAGAAGACAGTGAGTTATTGAAAAGATGGAACTGAGTTAAGCTTTTAAGAACAGGCTTAGAATTTATATTTAAAATGCTAAATATAAACATGAATTATCTGTATTTATACAGACATATACATTATGTATATACAGATGTATATATTATACATACATACAGATAGATAATTCATGTTTATATTTAGTATATTAACTTTTTATCAGGCTATAACAAATGTATCCTAAGTGATGATATTTACAAAGAATTCATTTACAAAGGTTAAAAAAAAACACAAAACTTTAACTATAGTATTAATCCTTATATAGTTAATGGTCCATTCTGGATAAACACCCTCAAAATTAAAGTAACAGTTTGCTTTTGATATTTCCACCAACTGCCAAATATAAATGATAATATTTATTTTCCATTGTCACTGAGGTACTGACAAAAATATTTTTTTAAAGTATCTGCTGATTACAAAATGCAAAACAATGATAATAACTCTTCATCTGACCCTTCACAAACTCATTAAACTCTCTGAAGAAGTTTCTCTAGTAGAAAAACCAACACTACTTCAATTATCTTTCAAGAGAGCTTTGCTATTTGCAATTCTCTTACTGCAGTACTCCTGCTATTACATACTTTTGCTACAACCAGTGTACTTAACTGTCAAAGCCTAATTGTTATAATTTTCTAGCTTGTAAAATTTGCTAATTTTTTTTGCTGTTGGCAAGTTTGATGATTCTGATATTGATAAATGTTTGTTTTCCTCCTCCACTCCCATCACCATTTACCTGAGTGCATATTTTAAATACCAGTGGGGCTTCGGAATATTTGTTAAGCATCTGGGTAAAGGTATAAAACAACATACAAGACAAATGCATTTATCAACCTGATCTCTTCCTAAGATTTTGAGGTTTCTCGAGAACTCTGGGCATAGAAATTGGCCTTTGGATTTCTACTGACTTCAAAAATCTAATTGTTGTGTTTCTTTTGGTTTGAGAAAATAGCATTTTTTTAAATGTTTAGGATAAATATGAAAAAAAATGATACATGAAGATCCTGCTAACATGAAAATAATTCATTGAACAACAAAATTAGTAAAAATTAGCAAAAAAAGGTTCTAGCCATTAACAGTCTGTGAAGTAGCAAAAGTTCAAGTTTTGCTGAATAGTACAAACCAGGAGATAGGAATTCTCATCCAATTTTTGGGATCATAGAATAAGATCTGTGCTTATTTGATACATTACGCTTTGCTAAACGCTATATTTCACCTTAATTTTGGATATTGCAAAGAGTGACAATAAGTAACTGTGTTCTAGAGGAAAAGAAATATATACTGTGCCCCTTTAGTAAAACTGTTTTTAAATTCTAATAGAATTTCAAGGTTATTATCTATTTCAGATCAACAGTGGGGGTCAGAGTTCACAGCAGCCAGAATTTACAAACCTCCAATGGGTTTTGATTGACAGCAATCAGCATCTCTTCAGCATCACTGAGGGAACAAAGTACAGGTCAAGACAGCAGGCGATTTCATCTGTCATTTTTAATTATCTAAATGATATTCACAGACAAAACCTTTCCCATCCATCAGGGCATCACATTACCATAGACAATGTTTGTTTAAAGAAGAGGCCATAAAATCAAACAATTATGAATGCAGACAAGCCTTGCTATTGACTGCATAAATAATCAAGTGAGAGTTCCAAAACTCTCTGCTAATGAATTGGTAGATTGCTGGCAGGAAGTGGCAAGTAATAATATAGACAACAGTCTAATGTCCTTATTGACTTTTACTAAAGCTTGACTATAGTCGCAAAGATTCAAAAATGACGTCAAGCGAGGTTTCCATAGGAGCAATATTGATAGCAGTACACAGCTAAAATACAAGTAGTTAACTCTTGACCTTATGGTAGGACCAGAGATCCCCTGAGAGCACTGAAATGCTAGCAGTATCATACATCATGAACTGAGCCAACAGCCGCGGGGTCCCTGACAGCATTACCACACAGGCAAGGGGCCCTTCTTTTGCCATTTATAACACAGTAATCTCTAATAATTCAACTGCAACCCTGGAAATTAACTCTATTTCAGTTTGTTACATGAGTAATTAAAGTCTCCTCTCTCCCCACCATTTTTGGGAACAGTGAAGGAAGAATATATGCCTAAAATACACGTAACTGGTGGCAGCCAGCTGAAATAGAAAAACCTGGAAGCACAAGGCACCAGACCTGAGAAATGGAGCAAGCGCTCCAAGGAAATATGCAGGAAGTTGTGCATAGTTGTGAATGTCTCTCCTTGTCTAATGTATGCCATCCATAAAAACGCACACCAGTGGCCCCTGTTTTTGTAGTATATCCTTATCCCTTTAACTGTCTTCATAAGGAATTCCACCCACCTGATAAAAAACTATCAGCAAATACTGCGACCGCAGCTTAACAAATATCATTTTGATGGTTTAACAGTGCCCCCCAAATTAAGCAAATCTCTTGATACAAGCACACTTTATTATCTTGCTAATTAGCCACTAGTGTCCCACCCCCTCACTTCCCTCAACATGTACAAAATGTTGTCATATCATTTAGTTGAAAAGAATTTAGAAAGTAAACATATTTACTTGAACAAATACTTGAAAAATACGTTCTCAGCAGTATCACCAAAGAGGGTCCTGGGGGTAGATTTTTATATCTATGAGAAGAGTTCACCCCAGCAAACATTATTTCCCATAGCTGTTCAGCAGATCACAATGCACAGCCATGGCCACGAGAGGATCATTTTCTGCTATTAACCAAGTTCGCATTTGGTGAGTGGAGAAGACATGGGATACGAGAGAAAGGAAAAACAGTAGAGGAAAAGATGGAGAGGAGAGGAAGGAAAAATACCGTGTAGAGAGCGAAATTCAATCAAAGAAAGGGTAACATGAATGGTAATATGTAAAATCTGTATTTGTTCTGGTAGACAATACTCAAAAATCACACCATAACAGCATTTCATCTGTTAGCTTCTAGGGGCTTTCCAGACTTCTGGAAATCTGGAAATAGTCATAACTAAACACAAATGAATGTTGCACTAGTTTCAAAAAATAATAATACAAGTTTTACGTTGATAAATTCCTACTTGAACTCTGAGCGTCAGTACTTTTCTTCTTAAGCTACTATTGCATTATTTTGATTACATTAAAATTTATATGTCAATTTTAGAAAAGCATAGTCACTGGCATCAGACAGACCTAGGTGAAGATCCTGTATTCATCATTTACTAGCTAGGTGACCTTAAGCCTTTTTTCCATTATCTATAAAGTAGGAATACTAATAGCTATTTCATTGGGAGGTTCTGAATGTAAAGAAATCAGTTGTAAAGCATCGGATAAACGCTCAATAAATATTAATTCTTTCCTTTCCTTCTGGCTTATATTTGTTTAATAAATACATGTTACAATCCAGGGGTAATTTTAAGGACAGGAAAAATACACTGCATTTTGTGTCTATAAAAAGTAGAAGATGTGACAAGAGGGATGGTGCCCATATGTCCTTTAACTACTGAGATAATCCCTCTATTTTATTAGTCAAACTAACTTTTACAATATATGATCTCATAGAGATTTTAGTCATTTTAACTCATTTTCTTTAAACTAAAAATGCCAACTGTAATCTGAAAATCTAATTCCAGAAATGCTTCTGTTGCTGATTGACTAGAAAACATATTCATTTAGTAAAGGAACCATCTTCATCAATACCATTCTCTTACTCCTTTGCAATTCAATTAGCCATTTTTAAACCATTGTATGTTGAAAATTAAGTACATCTGGGAGTTTGATCCAAGACTTCTATTGTCATCAGTATAACCAAGGGGGAACATTTCTCTGAAGTTCTGGAAAAGCCAAAAAGAATAACATGGTGTCCAGTAGGATTAACTACAAGGTTATTACCATTGGTCTCACTTTGTGCTTTTCCTATTTCTAATCATAGAAACTTCAACACAATCATTTCTGAAAATAATATTGTTTACACACACTCTCTCTATCCTCCAACCCCCATTTCTTTCTCCCTTTCTACCTCTCTCTCCTTCATCAAAAATTAAGAGATTTTTGAGACAGGCTGAGCCTGAATGAATTATAAAATCAGTAATTTTGATAGTGAATTAAGATATGGGCCAAAGAATGAGTAGTTCTGTTTAAATGTCTCTCCTTGTCGCTTAATATTTGATTATTTGCTTTTGTATTGCAATATTTCACACTTCTGTGCCTTGGCATTCCCCTTATTGTTACCTTGACGGACATCAGTAACTCAAAGGGATACATGATACAAATAGGATAGCTAAAGAACAAAATCTGCAATATTCCCAGGTATACATTTGTAAAAGAAAGTATAGGACACACAGCATGCCTTTTTAATTATTATTATTTTTTTTAAGAAACAGAACTAAAGTTTTTAATTAAATTATAAAAGATAGGCAGGATACAGCTATTTCAATTTTCAAACTGTTCAGGAATGAAATATGGTAACAAAATAAAAGATAAACAGGTGTCTTTCTTTTCTTAATGTTAGGTATAGATTCCAGATCCTACAAGTGCACTGTAACACACAAATACAGATGCATACTTTCTTCACATTTTAAAGATGGGAACTTAAGAGCATCCACAAAATTCTAGGTATATTCCAGGCAAAGATTAAAGAGAAGGAAAATGCATTTAGAGGGGAAACATCCATCGTCCATATACTTGGTGCAGTACACTCTACAAATTGGCTATTAGACCTGCCCTCATCTCTATCTACAGAAGCAGCCACAGCTGGATCAGATCTATAATGTAATAGGGGGATGAGGTGTCTTTGGATAAGGGCCAGCATCTTAATTCCTGCTGAAAGAAATATTGCTGATAGAAATATTGACTGCTAAATTATTCTGAAGCAAGAGCACATTCTTCTTTTCTGTATCACCGTAAGCCCTGATACAGCAAGCCATCGTCTTCTACCTTTTTCTCAGACTGCTGTTTTTGGCAGGGAGGCAGCACTCTTTCCACCCTATTACTACCAGGAACCCTGTTTTCACCATTGTCTTCATGACAAAAGACAAGCTGACACAGGTACCAAAAGTTCTGAAAAAAGTATTCTCTTTTCTGCTATAAAATACAATCATATCAAATGAAAAATACTCACAAATATAACCATTTTTATCTTTCTTACAAAGCAATCGTATTCTTAAAGGAAGAATCTCTTTCCACAATCCTTAGCTCAATCCTTCCCATCTCTAATTTCCTCACATACAGATTCTGTGAATACTTCTGTACTTCTCTCTCTCTCTCTCTCTCTCTCTCTCTCTCTCTTTTTAACACAAAGCATTCTAGATGACATCTGAAGAATAACATTCTTTCCATGGAACAACATTCGGCTGACAGATGACCATATGACACCCTTCAAACGGTACAATATGTCACTATCAGAATGTGACTGCTGGGAAGTATATATATTCAAGGTAATATTTAATGTTCAAGTCAAAACATAATGGAATTTTACCAGCACTTAATATGAGCATACATAGAGAAACAACATTCCAAATTCAAAAATAATTTGTGTTTGATTTACAAAAAACCTGAAAATTTGTTATGTTTTATGAAAGAAAGCTAATCACAGTTTACCTAGAAAATTAAATAAAAAACAAATATTAAGATACTTTTCCAAGATGAAGACTATTAAAGGAAACCTTAACCTCAGTTTCATCTTAAGAGTGTACTACAAATTTATTCAATAAAATTAAGATTGTGGCTTCATCCCCAAGCAACAGCTCCCGCTAAACTCACTCAAGTCCTATAATATATGAGAGCTGCATTAGTGTTATTTTGTAAATGACTATACTGAAGAAAAGGATAAAACCTAAGTGTCTAGTTATATCGCTTAGGAGGTTGAACATAATATTTAGTATAAAGTTCTGCTTCTAAATATTTTGAGGGTGATTAGGAAGACAAGTGTATTAGCCTGATTGTATTCTCATAGCACTTGATGTTTTCCCCATGGGAAAGCCGGTTTCAAAAGGATCTTAAAAGAAATGACTTTGTCATTATTAAAATACCTGAAAAGAAATAAATGTAATTTCTGAAACAAGGTATTCATGATGAAAACTTCCTGACATAATTGTTCCAAATGTCTAACATTTGTATATTCCAAATGATTTCATAATGATTGTTTACTTGTTTTGAAGTACTATTGTTATTTACCTCCTTAGAAAGTCTTGCCAAGAGTGTGTGATATATCTCACAGAATGCCAACATACCTATCTTTTTGGAATACCCACAGTGACTCGTGCAGAAACAGTGCCTTTTATTGGCTCTGTAAAGCCTGAGAGCCTACTGCATATCTAGAGGTGGTGTACCAGTAAAGGTGAGAAGGGAACAAAATATTAACAATAACGATGAAAATAGCAGTCAAAGCATCAATTATGAAGCTCTTATTATTTGTCAGGTACAATCCAAAGGGCTTTACATGGATTATATTACTTAATTTACATATCATTCCTATGAAATAGGCATAATGGAAATGAACTTAACCACGACCATGGAGCAGTATTGAGAATAGGTTGCTAGGTTCATGTTCAGGTTCTATCATTTGCTATCTCTATAAATTTGAATGAGTTCCTTAGATTTTCTAAGTTGTAGCTCCCCAATCTGGAAAGAAGAATACAATACATTTTGTTTTTGTTTTCTGAAACATCTCTCAGCTCTTTCTCCATTGCAATCTCACTAGAAACCCCAGTTTGGGGCTCAACACCTTTCCCCAAGACTATCATAACCACCACCTAGTTCTTCCTCTTGCCTGCAGGGTCTATTTTCTCCCCCATTTACCTGCCACAGAAAACCCAATCTATTTCCAAGTTAATTTTTTTCACGGGTCCCTATTTTCTTGGGGGTGAAGTCCAGGCCCTAAGCACTTGTATTTGGTCTCAACAAGATATTCTCTCTCTACTCATCTCCTGCCCAAACTGCTGGAATCACTCTAGGAATATCTGCATCCCCTCTATTTCTGTGTGTTTCTTGAAGGCAGGGTATGTCTTACTTGTTAATAGCTCCAGGCTGGCACAGAATAAGCATTCAAAAATTACTTTTTGTATTAGAATGAGTATCATGTCAATGCCAACTTTTCTACAGCTCCTACATTGCCTTCACACAGGACCACTCCCTATACCTTTGCAAAGCCCTGTGCATTTGATCATGCCATTCACTCCTCTGGGAGTGTGTCTATCTGCCTCTACTTGGTAAAACCACATTCACCCATGAAGGTCCTCCTCTCATTCTATAAGGTAGAATTCAAGTCTTCTCCTTAGAGGCTTCCTTCACTTGTTGAGTCTACAATGACTAGTTTACCTTCCAGTAGATTTGACCTCATTTATTTCTATATCTGCTTCCTTAGCCTGACTGAAGAAATATGCAAGAACAAAGACTGTGACTATTTCTTGGTATTTTGCAGCATCTAATTGTAGGGCCTAGGACTCGGTAAATAATTACAGAAATCAATCTTTGACGAATTAGTATTCAATTTAGGGCATAATGAACAAACCATTATTTCACTGAGAGGCCCTTGTCATACGAAACCCCCCATCACTCAAATCTCTTATTCTGGGGACTGGAAGGGCTTATCCTGGCCTTGTTCCTTTTCCACACCTCTCTCCTTCTCTTGTCCTCTCAGTGGGACTTAGGAATAAGTGCAGGCAGCCCCCTATCTGTTAAATTTCTGCATCTGGATGTGAGAGATAAGTAAGGACAGGAAGCTGCTTTGATGGCCTCCCAAAGTGCATGTAATATCCTAGGAAAATCTTCCATTAAAGTAACAGAAGTAACAGGTATTTAGGCCAAATAATGGGTAACTGAATACTGTGGCTGAACAGCAGCATAAAGGTTCTTTCTGGGTAAGTCCCAGGCTTCTGAGTTTTGTCAGCACTGGAGGATGGAGTTAGAGAAGAGGACATATTTTTCTTTTCTAGGGTCCAGTGCCACCCTAACATCCAGCCTCAAATACCTGAGCTGTTTCTGTGGAAGTGTGGTAGCCATTCCCCTCAGGGGCGGGACATTCCTGGTCATTCAACGCTGAGGTAGCTTAAAAATGATCATTATTCATCTGACATTGAACAGACTGAATTCTGGGTACAAAAAGAATATAAATGTGTAAAACTTTGGGTGGTATCAAAGTCAAATTACAAAGCCAAGGCCTCTGTCCTAGCTTGAGAGGTAGGTGACTTAAAGTCCTGGTCCCATGTAGGTTCCTTCATTTCAATGTAAATGGCTCAACATGAGGATCAAGGGGCTGACTAAATCAACCCTGACTTCCTCCCTTAGATCAAGAGGAATACCACAGCCTTGGTCACCTCCCAGAATGACAGAAACCATTTAAGAATGACCTAGAAATGTCATTAATGCTAAGAGCCTATACTATCCATGCTAGATTATCTAGTTGCAAAAGAGAAATTGGAATACATGGTTATGAACAGCATGAAGACGCCCACCTGATTCTTATTAACGTCAATCACTGTTACACATTACCTTGCAAAATCTGTGAACTTCCATTACAATGTTTAAAGCTTAGTAAATGTTTTTATAACTTAACTAGAAATCTATTATAATGATAAAATCCAAGAAAAACAGCAACTTTTCGAAACGTCTGAGCCTTCAAAACTGTGGATAAATGGGTTCCCCAAACTGAGAAAAATAAAAAAGAACAAACATTGCGAATCTTTTTCTCCTCTACCTTACTTGTTATCCATTAGGAACTGATGATTTCAATAAAGATAGAAGGCTACATTAAAAAAAAAAGGATTGAAATTGAAAGTGGACATATAAATTGGACCCCAGTACATACATTTGCCCATTGGTCATTGTTGTTCCAGATACTTGCTGGAGATAATAATGAGATAAATCTACTCATTCTCTCTTTAAGAAGGATTCTAGGGAATGAAAGAGACGAAATGGTGAATTGTTTATGTTGAATCATTCTCCTTGACATTGGGGCCATTTTGATGAGACAAAAAAGTACTTACTAAAAGGCAAAGGCAAATACTTACAGTTTATGGACTTGTGCCTGTGTCCTTTTTTCATGTAAAAGAGTAGAAAATGGTTTATTGTCACTCTCATATTTTTTAGCCAAATCTCCATGATAGAATAAATACATCAAAAGTATATTCACATTGCACTGATTTAAATCACTGTCCAAAGTTATTTGGTCTTAACTTTCCCTGAGCACTACTACACTGGCAAAACACACACACACACACACACACACACACACACGCACACAATTACAGATGTGTTCAAGCATACACACACACTTATCTGTATGTATACATTCTTTGCCACCACAACTTCCTTCCTACAATGGACATTCAGAAATGAGTCACTGTAGATACTCAAAACCTATCACTCATAGCACCCAAATTGGTCTTCTGAAAATTAGCTTTCATAAGGCCAACGTCACTGCTTTTGACAGCTGTCTTAGAGAAAGACCCAGACATCTAACCATGCCTCTGTCTATTCATGCCATGGTAGCTGTGTCAATTTGGATGCTGACTGGTGACATAACCTGAGCAGATGCAGAACCCATATGTGCAACTCCGGATAAGATTTCCAAAGCACTGGCATCTGGATGTCAGCTTTTCTTTCTTGGCCCCACAGCTGAATGTTCTGCTAGACCTGATTGTTTCTCTGCTGGGGATCAGTCTGGTGCCGCCCTGATGTGCTCACTGGCACTGCCTAGACTTCAGTGTGTTTGAAAACAGTAAGCTAGATAATTACCTTACATTGCAGCACTCCAGGAACTTACCTGCTTTGTCAGTTTTAGGTACTGAAGTCTATCAAGGGAAACAAAAACTACTGGTGCTATTTCTCTAATTCTTAATTATTAAAGTTTCTTTTAACTCCGTTGAATAGACACATAGGGTGCAGCGTCTAAAACAGCTATGAGCAACCTTGCATTTATATACACTAAGTTTCCAGCAGGGAAAATTAGCATGAAAAGAAAACTCATCATGGCAGATAATTTGCGTCTGTGTTTTTCTGATCCTGTGGCAGTTTCCCCACAGCACCACGACAGCCATGTGAACAAAGGCACCTACCCCCCAAAAAGGCAAGGAAGGTGGTCATCTACACATCACCTCTCTTCACTTGCTCCTTTTCAAATAAGCCATGGATGAACTTTTCCTTCCAATTGGGAGCCACAAAATGAAATGAGAAAAAGATACACGTGGCAAGTGTGAATCATTGTAGATTAAAAATGCTGAAACCTTGCTCAAGGGAAAAAGGATAGCTTGATAATAAATTGACAATGATGTTTCCCCCCGCTCATCTGTGCCAGCTTTCCCAAAGCAACAACCCTCTTCCTCCCAAGACCAAACCTACCCTTACCAAGAGATGAGCAGCCTTCTCCGTCCCAATCCCCAAAGTGGCCCAGGCTTCCCTGGTAAAGAACTAGGAAAAATGGACTTTGATTGATATAAACTTCATCAACTAGATTCCTGGGTGGTAAATATCACTGTGATACATAAACTGGTATTTCTGAGAACACAAAGAAGATAAAAGATTTAAATAAATACAGTACAATGGGGTTTAAAATTTTTTTTTGTTGTTTTTTGAGATAAGAGTTTCACTCTTGTCTCCCAGGCTGGAGTGTGATGGTGTGGTCTTGGCTAACTGTAACCTCCACCTCTCTGGGTTCAAGTCATTCTCCTGCCTCAGCCTCCCAAGTAGCTGCGATTACACGCATGTGCCACCATGTCCAGCTAATTTTGTATTTTTAGCAGAGATGGGGCTTCACCATGTTGGCCAGGCTGGTCTCGAACTCCTGACCTCAGATGACCCACCCGCCTCAGCCTTCCAAAGTGCTGAGATTAAAGGCGTGAGCCACCATATTCAGCCTACAATGGTATTTCAAATAATTATAATAAATAAAACCCAGAAATATTTTAAAAACACACACAGAGAAACATTACTACCGTGTGATTACTTTAAAATGATTTAATCTAAAAATAAACTAAAATTACAAAATCTCTCCATTTCATAGAAATTGAATTAAAATACAGAATTTAAATACAAAATCTCAGGATTTTGTTTCTTTTACATCCTAAGGTTGTTGCCTTCATTTTAATATAAAATGGAACCATCTTTATCAGCTATTAAATACTGCTTAAAATGACTGCTTCATTTTAACTTCAGCAAAACATAATTCCTAATTGGTGTTTTAAACTTTTTAATTTATAAAACATGACAAATTTCAACATCTTAATTTTAAACACATAAATGGAAAACAACAAAGGCAAACACAGCCATGTAGTCTTTCAGGAATATCATGTGGATTTCAAAGTTTATTTTTATTTTTATATTTTTTATACTCTAGAGAACAGCTGGCATGTATATTATTTCTAATATTGTCTTCTGGCAGAATAATTCATGTAAATATAGCGGCAGATTACAACATGCTAGAGTTTTTAGAGGACTAAGATTTTCCAGGTCTGGAAAACACAAAGATGAAAATTACTCCTGGGATTTTTTTAGGAAAACATGCACTAGAAATGTTAGAAGGCTCACCAGCCTTCTGGAAGTTGGAAAATCTCTATTCTTCTGTTTAATATTCCTCCTAAGTGCATTCATGCAAAGCCTTTAGAAGGAATTGTCCTCTCTTTCAAAGGGGTTTGACTTGGGCACAGTTAATCATCACTGTGATAAAGCAATTAAAGGTATTCATAATTAGGACCAAACCAAATGTAAGTAATCAGAAAATTAAGGGGAAAATGACATTATAATGGGACTGTGTTTTCTTTAATGACCTCTTGGCTGAGAAGGACATTCTCGAATTGGTGCATGGGGACTTAGGTGCATAATGCATTAACCCTACTAGGAGCCCAGCATGTAAATGTCTTCTTCAAGTGATAAGAATGCACCCTGAAATCAGTTACTATCACTGACTTTTTAACAACGCTGCCCAAAACAAAAGGGACAATTAACAATCAATTAGTTAGAAGTTATAGGCACTGTCTGCACAGATTTACATCACGTCTACAAAGGCACTGAGCACCTACTAAGAGCACCACGCTGTGGAAGACACGAAGATGAGCAAGACATGACAGCCATCTTCAAGTTGTTTACAATGGAACAGGAAAACTAAGACATACATGAAACCATTTTGAAATTTTTCACAAAAAAAAACACACATGGGTACATGCATGTATATCTAAGTGGTGAATTGTTTTTGTTTTATTTTTATTTTTTAAAGACAGGGTCTCTTGCTTTGTCACACAGGCTGGAGTACAGTGGCACAAACATGGCTCACTATAGCCTCAACCCGCTGGCCCAAGCAATCTTCCTGCTTCAGCCTCCAAAGTAGCTGGCACTACAGGTGCACACTATCATACTTGGCTCATTTTTAAATTTTTTGTAGAGATGGGGTCTTGTCGTGTTGCCCAGGCTGATTTGAAACTACTGGGCTCAAGCAATCCTCCCACCTGTCTCCCAAAGTTCTGAGATTACTGATGTGATCCACCATGCCTAGCTGGAATTTTTAAATATGTAAGTGATAGGATAATGTAAAAATGGTATTCTGTTTGCTAGATTTTACTTAATTGTAAATGCAATCATTGGAAATTTAGGTCCTGTCTCTACACATGCCCCTTTCATCCCAGGTTAGGATATAACATTTCATTACACATTTCTTGAGGGAAGGAACAATAGCTACATATTCCCCAAAGCTGCATTTGATGAGCCTTATATATAACAAGCTATAAATGCTTGTTTAATGTCAATAAACAAAGTCTGTATTTTTCCTGCCCTACTTAAACTGGTCTGCATTTAAGAGGAGGCTGGCTATATATACTTTCTAAAATGAATAATCTCGTAAATGCCAAAATAATGTGCAGCAGTCTCAGTGGAAAAACTTGTACCCCCAACCCCACCTATCAATTACAATAATCCAGAAGGATCTCTAAAGATTATGGAAACACAATCTAATAATTTAGATATCGATTGAAATAATATAATCTCTCTTTGGATTAATGTTGTGAGCTAAAGCTTTCAAGGTTAACGGGAGATGTCAGTAAGAAAATAAAACCTGCATTTTTTTTTCAACTAAATGAATTGTAAGCAGTTATTTTTCAACAGGAGAAAATGCAGTGTGTGGAAATGAGTATTCTCCTGCACCTCCGTTTTCATGTTAGGCATGACACTGGCGGAAAAGGACTTTGTGCTTTCTAAAGCTTCTTAAGTTTCTCTGAAAATCAGGCTAACTGCCCCCCTCCCAAAAATAGCTGCATGAGATTCTATTAAACGCAGTTTTGTTGATGTGGCCCCAAATGATTTCCCCCTCTTTCAGTCTCTGCAGGCTGCCCCAAGTCTCCATGTCTGTTAATGACCTATTGCTTCTGTCTGATTCAATACAGCCCACTGGCTATGGAAATGGCAAGTCTCAGCAGGAGACAACAAAATGGTCAGCAAACAGGGCTGAGCCATGTCATTTTCCTCAAATACTTTCCCAGGAATGAAATGACAAGCTTTAAAATGTTGTCTTCTGCTCAGGGCAAATATTTCTTTATTAAACAAAAGTGCATGTCCTCTTGTTTCTATTCAAACCACAGCTTAAAGTATGTCACTTGAAAAACTTCTATTGTAAAATAATTTAATACCTAATATTTCCCTTATAATTCCTTTCTCTGTCACTCTCAATTCCACCTCAGGGTTCGAATCCCACCTGTGCTGGCTGGTTACTAATAGCCGCTGGACCTTAAACACATCCCTTTGCCACTTTCCCACGCACCAAAACCAACCTAACTATATTGTAGTCTCCAGGTAAAGCCAGGTTAAATGATAGCAATTAGTTATCAAACAGTCAGATAAATTTCCCAAACTGATTCGTAACCTTCCAGTACTGAGAACAGTTTGAGCTACAGCAATCCAATTCCTAGTTAAAAAATAATACGGCTTAGCTGTGAATCCAGTGAAACTAATCATTGAGCAGAGATAATAGGTACCAACTGAAAGTACCAGGCCTGGGTGTTTTATATTTAGAAAGACCTAACAATATCTTCCAGAAGATTAAATGCTGTCTACATTCTGGATTGGGCTTTTACATTCAGTCCACCTAAATGTGATCTCAAGAGAGGATACAGTTGATCTTACTATGCATTATTAAATAGTTACTGAGTTTTATCTCCTATGTGACTACAATTCTAAAAGTATAATTTAAAATGTCATTGAACTATCCTTATGGATTAAAGATGCAATTAAAATAGTCATTGATATTATCATTTGCCTTTGTATTTATGTAGAACTTGCAGACTTCCCACTTACAAAAAAAAAAAAAAAGAATTTTCTGTTTCTTTAGGTCAATTCTACCCTTGGTCTAATCTCTATACCAGATGAAATTTACTAAAACATTGTATCAAGCTAAAATGAAGTAAAAGAGTGGATTACTTCAGAGGGCATTTTTTATGGTGGCCTAAAGGGTCACCTGCATTTTTTATGTCTTTAGAAATGAGGGAAAGAACTGCTCTGACCTGACAATTCCTGCGCCAGTTACCTAGCCTCACGGGAATTAACTAGGCTCCTCTGTGAGGGCAATCTAACCATGAGTTACACATTTTATTCATCCAGAACAACACATTTTATAATAATTTTGCTAATTCTCCCAAATGCTTATTTTTCCCAACAGATGTAAAGCAAAATGGCATGATATTTTCTTTTCTTAGACAGGGTTCTTCTGCACTGTCACAAAATGATGCTGTCCCATGGATTACTTACCTTGCAATCATAAATCATCAGATCCTGAATTGGCAAGTATCTGAGAAGTGATATTCTCAAGGAGCTAGTCAACACTATTAAAAAAGCTGGAGACTGGGTGACCAGGGCATCTGACCCAGCTCCTGGGTCTGCCCACAGGTGCATGCCTACAGTTCAGAGAGGATGGAACCTGGCAGTGAGTTGTGTACCCTGCACCCCTCCTCCCCCAAGCAGGATCCCTACAATGCCTTTCTTACTGCCTGGTGCCCACAGGTCTTGATTTTCTATGTTCTTTAATGAGTACAGTATTACCCAGGTCAGGTTCAGAAGAAGAAAATCATTCATAAACATGTATCAGCTATGAGGTACACTGGAAGACCCCGCTTAAAATAAGCTGTTCCTTCCATCACTGTTTTCAAGAGACAAGAGTCACAATTTTATTTTGGTAGATTTACAAAAAGTCAGATACCTTTTTTTTTTTTTTTTTTTTGAGACAGAGTCTCACTCTGTCACCAGGTGCCAGGCTGGAGTGCAGTGGCACAATTTTGGCTCACTGCAACCTCTGCCTCCCGGGTTCAAGCAATTCTCCTGCCTCAGCCTCCTGAGTAGCTGGGACTACAGGCGCACGCCACCAACAGCAGCTAATTTTTGTATTTTTAGTAGAGACTGGGTTTCACCATGTTGGCTAGGATGGTCTCGATCTCTTGACCTCATGATCGGCCTGCCTTGGTCTCCCAAAGGGGTGGGATTACAGGCTTGAGCCACTGCGCCCGGCCCAGATACCTAATTTTTATTTTCTTCTCTTTGCTTATCTGTACTTTCTTTTCAATGTTTTCTTTTTTCTCCACTTTGTGTAGTTTAAAGAGGTATATGACCACATACACACACACGCGCGCACACACACACGTACACAAGGGAGAACTACTTAGAATTCTTCTGTAATCATATTTCTGTCTTTAAAAAGCTAGAGAAATACAGACGTGAGATATAGTATAATTATTGAATTATGTCTTCAATTTGGCTCTTATTGTATTTAGATCTTAATATCTCAAAATAATTTTGATTTCATTCTTCTAAGCCACTTTCCTCCACTGTGTTCTGCAGACGACTACTGGTCCAGGACGCTCAGCTCACCAGTATCTGCAGTCAGCTTAGTTTCAGAAACAATGCATGTTATCACCCACCCACCCATTCACAATCTTTCCTCAAGCCCAGATGAGCCTTAAGGTTTGCAAAGTTCTAGAGACTGAGGTGGGAAAGGAATCCGGGCCATACTGTGTTTCGGGTCCAAGATAAATGATAGTCAGCTGCTGTCACCCTATTCCATGTCATTACTAGCTGATGCTGGTGACAACAATATGCTGTCTACTACCACCACTGGCTTTAAAGCCAAGAAGAACACAGAAATCTGGCACAGATTTGTACATATCTACACATCACCACAGAAGTATCAATACTGACACAATAAGAAAGTTATTAATAGTCATATTTGACATATAACCTTATGATTTTCTGTCAACTTTGAAAACTGATACAGGCTGAATATCCCTTATCCAAAAAGCTTGGTAAAACAGCAACTCAGAAAAAAAAAGCTTGGGAACAGAAGTATTTTGAAGTTTTACCAAAAAGCTTGGTAAAACAGCAGCTCAAAAAAAAAAAAAGCTTGGGACCACAAGTGACAGAAATATTTGCATATATGTAATTATACAATTCGGAGACGAGACCCAAGTCTAAACACAAAATTCATTTATGTCTCACATATACCGTATACTTACAGCCTAAGGATAATTTTATACAGTTTTTAATAATTGTGTACACACAAAGTTTTGACTTTATTTTGACCATGTCCCATTACATGGTTACATGAGGTCAAGTGTGGAATTTTCCACTGTGTTCATGTCAGTGCTTAAAAAGATTCAGCCTTTGGAGCATTTCAGATTTTGGATTTTCAGATTAGAGATGCTCAACATGTAGTATAATTGTCTTTCTGTTCCACATTAATAGCCAGATAATTTGGCCATTCTTAGTGCCTGAGAAAGAATTGCCGATACGTTCCCATACCTTGCAAACAATCTTTATATCAGCATGCCCCAAATAAATTCTGCCTGGTCATAATGAAATCGCTGGGTTTTTTCCTCTCCCATTTGTGACCTTGCTAAGAGAACGCATGAGTCATTGTGAAGTGAGGACCCTCCAACTATTCCCACAGGGAGTTCCACATAAACGCCAATCTATTCTTTTTTTTTTGAAGTGGAGTTTCACTCTGTCTCCCAGGCTGGAGAGCAGTGGTGTGATCTCAGCTCACTGCAATCTCTGCCTCCTGGGTTGAAGCGATTCTTCTACCTCAGCCTCCCGAGTAGCTGGGATTACAGGTGTGCACCACCACATCCAGCTAATTTTTATATTTTTTAGTAGAGACGGGGTTTTGCCACGTTGGTCAGGCTGGTCTCAAACTCTTGACCTCAGGGAACACCAACCTTAAAAGGAGGAATATGTGTGTGGGTATGATTAGTGAAGGAGGTGAACTGTGTGTGTATGATCATAGGAAGTGACTTGCTCCATGCTGGATGATCTGATTCCCTCCTTTTGCTTCTAGGGTTCAGCATCTGTGACGGGCAACTTTTCTTGAGTGCTCACTGAGCTGTCTGTGTAGCATCTCAGCTAATACTGTGAATAGTATCTCACCTAAACCAGACACCTATGTGTAGTAGTATCTCATCTAATTCTAACACCACTGTGTAAGGGAAGAATTACTTCCATCTCTATTTGGTGTTGAGAAAACTGAGGCTTAGATAGTCCAATAAATTGCCCAAGTCCCATAACAAAGTGCAGAGATTCAAATGCAGCAATAAGTGATCCAAAAGCCACTATTTCATGTTACATGGAACCATGTTGGTCTGTTTTCTTATGGCTCTTCTGAGGTAAAACCATCACTCATTGTATCTCAGTATTTTCTGCAGTCCCTGATGCAAATCAGGCACTGAGCAAACATTTACCGAACTGAAGCTTAGTATTTTCAGATTATCGTTTCACTTTTCTAGATCCTGGCCACTTGAGGCAATTCACTTTCCAATCATAAAGTCCCCATTTACTATCGCACTACCTTCAGTCAAGCGGCCATATACCATGGCTTTCCTCCGAAATGAGTTATCTCAAACTGCTTCCTCTCCTCACACGTCTCACTCGTTCTCAGTGAATGATGACATGAGTTTATTCTGCAAATCAAAGCTAGCAAGGTACATAAAAAACCCCAGTGATATGTATCTGCCACACAGAGACATTTCTATGAACATCCTTCTGAGAAGTTCTCCCCTTCTGATCCATGGAACGGTGCACTTTTTGGCCGGGCAGATGATGGATTTTGTGCACTACACACAAGGAGAAGCATCCCTGCATTAAACTGTTCCACTGGCATAATTCACAGCAATGGTTGATGGCTGGTTCTACCTTCTAGCTCTTCTGTATTTCTGATTGGGTGTTTATTCCCATTTTTTTCTGAGCAAGTTGAGGTGATGTAGTACGATAAAGAGAGTAATGGCATGCTACACTCTAGTCCAAAGGAGACTTTGATTCTGGGGTCCCTTTATAAAAATTCTCTTTCTCAGTTAGAATCTTCTAAGTTGCCAATGAGAGTATTATGACAATGTCTTTGGTTTTTAAGAGAAGGATTTTCATCTCATGGTAAAAATACACTGTTACCACCAAATTTTTTACTCTGAACTATCAAATAGGTACATTAATGTCAATTTATGTCATGTTCAATAAAAAATACCTGTCCTGCCTTGAACCTGAGAGAATTCGTTTTTCTTTTTTTTTTTTTTTAAGATGGAGTCTTGCTCTGGCACCCAGGCTGCAGTACAGTGGTGCCATCTTGCCTCACTGCAACCTCTACCCCCCAGGTTGAAGTGATTCTCCTGCCTCACCAACCCAAGTAGCTGGGACTACAGGTGCGTGCCACCATGCCCAGTTATTTTTTTGTATTTTTAGTAGAGATGGGGGTTTCACCATAATGGTCAGAATAGTCTCCATCTCTTGACCTTATGATCTGCCCATTTCTGCCTACCAAAGTGCTGGGATTACAGGCGTGAGCCGCCACACTTGGCTTGAACCTTAGAGAATTTTATTGATAATGTTCTTATGTTCCTGCAGTAACTACGCTTCTGATAAACATCAGGATTTTTCTTCAAAACCTGCACATTATTCCGGACTACCCAAGGCACAGACAGAAATACTAGCAGATGTTTCTCGAATGCATTCTCCATGTCAAGTTCTGTGCCAAGCACTTTCAACAACGCTGTCTTGTTCAACCCTTACAATAGGCCTGCCAGGGTAACTTCCTTACTATTTTCTCTGTTTTAAAGATTTAAAAACAAAGGCTTAGCAGGGGCAAGAGACCACTGTAGGTACACACGGTTAATAAATGAGCAAGTTGGGTGATAATCTCAAGTTGACTGAATGTCAAAATCCATGCACTTAATGAATCTGCCATATACTCTCCCATGTATGGAGATGTGGATACCAACTGAGCTTCTAACACAGAGCTGAGACAAGACCCTGGTTATGAGGTTAACCGTATTCTTGCCTGGTAGGATTTCTTTGTTCATTCTTTTATTCACCAGGTATTTCCGGAGAACCTATTAAATGAAGGACTCAAATTTTACACTTTGAATATTAGTACTTGTTCTGGCTCACCTCTGGAAAAAAAAGCATCTACTGAATTTAGTATAATTTTTAGCTTTTCAGAGAAAAGTTTGACGAGCTAGGTTTTCAGACTGTGACAAAGAAATAGCTCTAACGTGCCCATTCGTTTTTATATATAATGAGCTAAAGCAGCAATAATTGTTTAAACAATAGGTTTTAAACTTTTTTTCACAACTATACAATATTTTCTTAGGATATGAATATGATTTTTATATGGCCTAATAAGTTAATTTTGAATAAGAAATCATACTTTTGCCCTTTAGGATTAACATCCTAGGGCAGTACAGTATAGGAAAATAATGGCTTCCAATCAACCTCTTTGTGCTCCAATGTGTCCATTTTGAGAATGGAGATTTTGATAAAACATGCATTCTTGAGATAATTAGAAGACCAATGAGATAATTCTTAGCAAACCACAGTAAGATTCTCCAGTAAAACCAATTCCATATGAAACATTAATCTAGATAGGAAATGAACACCAGGGTCAGAGTGATGCTTACTTAGATGAAATGCACATTGCCGGTAGACTCAACTGATTACACTGGTATTTGTTTGCTAAATTAGATAATGGACATGTCACATCTCTTTTATAAACCCTATTCCAAAACTTATAATTCATTCATACACGTATTTTGGTTTAAACCCAGGCAATTTACTAACAGAAATTGGGAATTAATATTCAACTTTAAAAACATATTCCTAAATGTCAGTGCTGATATCTTATTTGAGGTGAGGACACAGGAGTGGCGAACAACAGGCTTAAGAAATTTCTAGTTTTCTTTTCCATTCTTTCTTTTTAAATAAAAATACTGCAATCCCTACTTTTGATTGTTTTATAGCTCAATTGATAAGGTGTGTTCCTTTTTTTTGTTCAAGAAAATTTAAAAGCAACTAATTTAAATATGCAAAATTATCTTGAGTTGTTCATACGTGAACTTAAAAGCCGTGCAACACAGGAAAATTAAGTAATTATGCCTCCAAGTTATTTACTGCAATTAAGCTCATTTATCATATGCAAATTAGTGCAAACTGGTCTCATTAGTTACTAAATTACTCAATATGAGCTGAACAATGTAGCACTCCAGTTTGTAATGAAAAATCCCTGTAGAGGCAAGCAGTATCAATTAAGCTAATTTGCATATGCAAATATATTCACTAACTTTCTCTTTTTCTATATTTAGTTTTACATTTTCTTACTATTCTGGATCATAGAGACACTACAGGGTCACTCAACTTTCTCCCCTTCCTCTATCACAGCTAAAGGAATTAATTCAAAATGCTCCTATTATTTGAAATCATTTTATTTTAATTTAGCACTGATGTCCAGCAGGATACCACTTTAGCAAAAAGAGCCATCAAGAATAAGAAGACGTAACTTCCTAGAGATGATCATTTCATGTATATTTACACATTTCAATAAAATAAGGGTGAAATTTTAAGTCATCAATAAAGCAGAAAACAGACTTGAAGATACCACTCTTTCACAGAAGTCCTTTGAAAACACTACCATCGAATATAAAAGACATGTTGACTCGGCTAGGCAGCATCTTAATAAATGATAATTTGTATCTTTGTTAGCTTTGGAGCTGTTTTAGGTATTTTCACTTTTTTTTTCCCCAGATGTTTGAACTGTACTAGTCAATCTTTCATTTTTTTCTGGAATATGAGATTAAAAAAGATGTCTATCTGCAGATTTGGCATTCTCTACCCCTACCCCAACACTGTTATAAAGAGCTCCTTTTGCCTATAAATCCAGTATATTTTCCCCAGCAGAATTTTCTACTCAGTCTTCTACAATTGGCTGAGTCTCAGAGACCAGAGGCACTGTAGCTAGAAATACTAAAAAATAAAAAAATATAAATAAGATACTATTCACTTTGTTTTCTTTATTACATCAACCTGATTTTTTTTGAAACTTCTGGTATAGAACCTGTATGTTCTCATTTGTCTAACAGTAACGTTGCAGGACCAGAAGATTATACGGACCAACTAATCATGATTCTAGGATATGCCCTTTACCAATCTTCAAAGTATGATTAACAGGAGAAACGTAAACATTTAAAAGTAAATCTTGACCTGATTTTCTTCTAAATTTGATCCTTAACAGCCTCTGTAAAACACAGATTCTTCTTTTATTTGAGGCATAACTGTACCCTGTATTCCATGGTTAAAAGTGTTCAAGGAATGAAAAACTACATAAACGAAATCTGACAGCTCACTGAGGTTGATAATATTATCCATCTCATCCACACGAATCTTTTATTACTTTGACTAACAAATAGAAAATCACTACATTTGAGTTCCCTTCTTCTCCATCATTTTTAGCAAATACATATTTTAATGCAGGCATCCCCAAACTACGGCCCGCGGGCCGCATGCGGCCCCCTGAGGCCATTTATCCGGCCCCCTGCCGCACTTCAGGAAGGGGCACCTCTTTCATTGGTGGTCAGTGAGAGGAGCACAGTATGTGGCAGCCCTCCAACGGTCTGAGGGACAGTGAACTGGCCCCCTGTGTAAAAAGTCTGGGGACGCCTGCTTTAATGAAACTGTTCTGCTAAAGTCATTACCACAGGCCATATTTGTGTCCTGTACACAAGGGTTATTTTACTCATAAACAATTCTTGCAAAAAAACAATCATTTCCCCACTTACGTTGAGGAAGACCAGGCAATCAAGCAACCATCCTACCTAACCTTTTCTGATCCACCCCCGGTCAGAGATCCTCAGGGGTCATAATCTTAGAATGTTCTTGGAGGTTCTTTCTCAGTCCCCTCAGAGAGTATGCCCATGGAATTCTTTTTCAGGTTGGGGTTTGAATGTTCTAAAAACAATACAAAAATTCCTTTATGGCCAAAAATAATGTGAGGTCAATGACATAGATATGAGTGTTTACCTAATAGGGCCAAGCATGAAACTGACATATGGATTCCATATTTCCACCATTACCTTAGGGAATTTCTTACAGAACGCTGTTTTTATTCTCTCAATACTTAGTTTAAATAATAAATGCATTTCTCTCTTAGTTATGTACAAACATGTTAGTACTCATTATATTTATCCAACTCACAAACTTACTTTTATAATCCAAAACAAGTTATGAATAAAGACTATCTTTCAATTACTTTGTAAATACATCATAGTTCTTAGTAATGACATATATTTTACAAAGTAATATGTATATAGTTAAAAATAATATGCTGACAATGAATACAAACATAAACCTTAAAAATGTCCATGTACTTGGTTTAACCTGTTGAACACCTGTGAGGTGAGTAAAGCAGCATTATTATTATGAAGTTTGCAAAAAGAATACTGCATTGTATATAACCTAATTGTATATGACAATTACAAAAGCATTATTTATGGAATGAAAAAAAACTTAAAACTTTCTGCTGAAGGGAGACAAATAATTAAAGCATTCCATTCATAAATCTGGCACCTAAGGAAAAGTCAGTCCAGCAGTTAATTTTATGGCTTATGAAGATAGTATTTGCTACCAGTTTCTGTTTTTTAAACTTCAAAAAGATAAAATACAAATATTCTATCTGGTCCTTACATTGGAAAAGTAAAAATAAATACCACGCATACTTTTTCACATTAAAAATGTCACGAAGTGGGAACAATGCATTGCCCTAAGATAACTTTTCAAGCAGGAACCACATTTGTGCTTAATCACATGTACTTGCGAGGAAGGATCCTACGTAATAATCTCCTCAAGTTCTTGGATTTTTACTGAGCCTGCCACAAAATCACAAATTCCAGCCTTTACCCCTTGACTTCTCATTCTTCATCTAATTTATAAAAATCAAAGAAGAATTTAGTGACCTATATAATGCCTTGATTCAGAGCCAGTAGGGCCTTGATTCACAGCCCTGTTGTTGTAAAGCTGATATCCCTTCAACCCTCAACTCTACTGGAGAAGATGCTGCTGTCCTAAGATTCACTCCTGAAATAGCTATAGGTTCACTGAGACTATAACGTTGATCACAGCCAGAGGTCAGACTGCTTTGTAAATGGAGGCCCCAAAGTTTCATAATACGCAGCCTGGGCCTTGGCCCTGCCTACACACACTGATATTGAAAATTGGCTTTGCAATAAATGACTTTACATTGATAGAATCACCATTAAGTTTATTTTTTTCTCCCTTTCAGTGAAAAAGTAGTCAAATTTTAAGAGATCCCACCAAACTTTCTTTTTCCTATGAAAATATATGGCTAATTAGATATGCAGAGCAGAGACACATTACATATATATTCAGAGAATGGGTACGCCAAAAATTAAGAAGTCCGTCTTACTCCTTACTCTCAAATCCTCTACACCAAGGGGCACCTAGTATGCACTTCCATGGAACATCACTGGGGCACAGGTAGCACTGAAGCCACAGGCATTTTCGGAACTCCACAATGGTATTTGAAACTGACCTCTAGTTTCCAAATTCAGTTAGCTACTGAAGTCTGTTTACTCCAACTATAAGTGTCTTAATTCTTTCCTCTTATTACCACTGTCTTTTAAAATGCCCCTATCATTTCTTGGAAAGTATTATAACCCGAGTGTTACCATCCTGTGTTCAAATTCAACTCTGTTATCTAACATGTGAGCTTGAGTTACTCAAGTTTTTAAAATCGCAGTTTACTCAATTTTAAGATGTATATAATCATAGCACCTATCTCATAGGTCTATATTGTGTGTACTCAAGGATTATATAAGAAGAGAACTTAGCGTAGTACCTGAAACTTAGTACATAGTAAAAATTTACTATATTTAAGCTGAAATCCATCCAGACTAGGCTTTTTTTATATACAGAAAATTATGTTTTCAATATTTTATCTTCTCTTTTCATTTACACACATACACACACGCATTGGTATTTCCATTAGAAATGCAAATTTTTAGATGTAATCCAAATAATAGCAGGAAAATAGTTTAATAACTTATGATGCATCCATAGTGTGGAATGGCATTTAGCCATTAGTAATAATGAAAACCAATCCTTACTTAACACAGATATGACCATAAGATATTGATTTTTAAAAGGAGATTGCTAAAGAGCATATAATTGGCCAATAGAGTTAATTTTCAGCTGTTTTCCAATATGCACAAAATGCTTGACCCCATAAATCTCAGACATATAAACATACTATCACTGTATGAAAAACACAAATTTCTCTTGATGCTAACTTCTCATTTCCCACCCTTCCTTTACCACGAACACTCAGATTCTTCTCCTTTACCTCCTATCACTTTTTAGGTCTGTTTTCTACACTTAATCTGTATGGCAACCTCCAATCAACAAAACCTATAACATCTCTTCAGTATTTGCCCTACTAAGGATTTATTCTCTGCTACCTTGACATTATTAATATTCCTTCCTTTACCAAAATCAAATCCTGCGACTTGCTGTTTCTTTCTGTCCATTCCTTTCTCATGTTTACTCGCCTCTTAAGTGATGACATACCCAAGGAGGGCTCTCCTTAACCCTCTCTTTGCTCCACATAATTTCCATAGGTCTGTAACCCATTCTTAATTCGAACTTATCATTTACCTATACACCAGTGATCGCTAATTCCAGACCTAGCCTGAGGACTCTCTGCAGAAATAGGACCTATGTTGCTAAGTGCTTACCTCACATCAGCTTGGCTATGTAAGATACCATCCCTTTTGACTTCTCTCAGGTAGTAAAATCAGACAGCTAGTAGCCAAACTAGAAAAGTTGTGGTGATAATTAAATCCTGTCATTCTCTAGCCTTTCACTTCTAATGATTGACCATGTGATAATGATTCTATCTCAATTCCACAGCTGCCTCTCCATTTACAGAGCTCTATCTTGGAAAAGATCTTCATTTTCCTGAACTCTGTTAAGAAATTTCCTAAATGATCTCTTTATATCAGTATCTTATAACTCAGACTTCATGGACATTGTATTTTGATAATAACTCCAGAAATAAACCAAATCATTCTCTTGTCACTCCTGCATAAAAGTCCTCTCCATGGACTCTTCACGGAGAATCAAGTCCACACTTCCTGGTAATATGGCTCCTATAATCTCTCTACCTTCATCTCTTATGTCCCCACTGCATATGTGAAGCAGCCATTATATCTAACGTCTAAACAGCCCCCAAGTAAGATTTATCATTAGTTGTTTACACGCTTTTGTGTTTGATGTACCCTTTGGTTGGAATATTCTTCCATTTTCTTTGCCTAATAAACTCCTATTCATCCATCAACAACTTTGGAAAGTCTTCTTTGGTGCTGTATGGTAAATTCAGAGCCTTGTTCTTTTGTGGTCCCATGGTACTTGACCTGTGTGATGTTTCTCACTTTACACAACCTCCTGGCTCCTCTTTCCCTGAAAGACTGTAAGCTATTTAAAGACAGCAGCCACATACAGTGACTTCCGTGTTCTTACAAAGTATCTGAAACTTGTTGGGGATAAGGGGAGTGTTAAATGACTATAAATTGTCAGATTAGAGACCATGGCTGCACTTCGTTAACCACACCGGTTTTTATTAACTATTTGCAAGTGAAGGAAGAGTAAGAAGGAGGAAAGAGAGGAAAGAATTCATTCTAGCCATTAGGAATCAACCAGATTCTACCATGGATCCTTCTGAAACAAAATGTAGAAGCCATCTCATCCTTACTGAACATTGAGACACTGTTGAACATGGTGCAGACATGGGCATATGGGTTCAAAGGTTTCCCTGCTAGTTAGGCAAAACACCTAATAAGATAGCTTAAGGGAGGCTCCTCTTGTTACTACTACTTCCCAACCCCTTCTTGCCTACAATTTGAGTACTTAATTTAGAGTATTGTATAGTAGTTCTTCCACTCCATAACCGTTAGTGCTAAAACCAAATCATACAAAAAGTTCTAGTTTCTATGGCAATTGTAAGATTACATAGTGCAACCATGCTCAGATGCCTTTCTTGAAAGCATCTTTATCAAGCCATCTATATTTCTCCTCAAAGCTTACAGCTTCAAACATATTCCAAATGTAACCAGCCCTATTTAGGAGTTTTCCTGTATGGACATAATTTAAACATTTTAAATTTTCATCCATTTATCTTTTTTCCCATACTCTGAAGCCATACAGAATATATCTAATCCTATTTCTTTATTTTTTTAATGGGCCTTCAAATAAACAGAGAGGGCAATGATACCCCTTTTAAGTCATGTTTTCCGGACTAAATTTTCTCAGGCTTTTTGCCACTCTTCAGGTAATATGATTTCTAGTTTACTCACAGTCTGGTTCTTCTACTCCAAATGGCATCCAGCTGCCTAGGTTGGTGTGACGGCTGATACCACCATTGTATTGTGTCTGAATGTGACCCACCCAAAATGGGAATGAGCTTGCAGCCCCATTCTAGATCCTGTATTCTCTCAATGAAGTTTAACATGGATTTAGCATTTGGGAGACTCATTTTACATTATATTTTTATACTGAGTTTGTGCTTGATTCAAACTCGTAAGTTTGTGTCAGTTTTAAATTCTTGCAATTACTAAGACACTTTCCTCATAGGCCTTTGGAATCATGATTTCCAGAAAGAATTAAGAAGACAATAGTCTAGGACTTGTCTTTGAATCATTTCTTTCATTGACTAAGCCTTAGGTAACAATTTCTGACTGCTTCAGAATAGAAACAGAAAGAGCCCTGAATCACATCAGAGTCTAACAATTTATATGTCATGGCCCATACAAAACCTATAATAAAGATTCTGAACACAGTATATATAGGAAAAAAGGAAATAAAAATTTGAAGATCTAGAAAGAAATATGATCCTTTCTGTATCCTTGAAACTAATCCTAGGTTACAGCAAAGGTAATTCAAAATTTTATGTACACAATACAATAACAACTCCCAAGATGTATTTTAAGAAACATCAGTTATATGAGATATTAACAGATATTAATGCAAAAATGAGAACTAAGAATACACAAATATGTAAAGTAACTAAGACTTCTCAGGGCTTTAAACTTGCAAACGTGAAATGTGCTATCTCAGACCTGACGGAACATCAACATTATCTCAGAAGATCGTTAAAAAACACAAATTCCTGGACTTTACCCTATGAACTCATTTAGTAGGTCTGGGTTGAGGCCCTAGAATGCATACTATGAACAAGTGTTAGGTGATTCTGAAACTGCCAGTAACGATACTGCTTTGGAGAACCACCAGGATTTGACTATGAGTGATTTTCTTTTTTACACAGAATCTCATAATAGTTTCCTAATGCACATACTTAAGCGAATAATATGATAGATTTAGTATTACTTTTGACGACCTAGAAAAGGAAAGCTCCATAAAGGCCATCTTTATAAACTCTGAATGAACAGGGGTCTCGAGTATACTTTTATTTTACTCCAAAGTTTATCTCAGAAAAACATAGCTACTTTTTCCAAATACAGTCAGCAGTCTAAATATTCCAAACTTATCTGCTTCTTCAATTCTATGTAAAAAGGTGTATCTTCCACAGATTTTTTTAAAAATGGCCATGAAACATCTGTCCTGGGAGCAGGACCAATGTGGCACAATTATCTACAGTTGAAGACAGATATGTTGAATCGATGGCAAAGTCTTAACAAAAAAAAGTTTTGAATAAGTGAGACGCGGAGTGTGCAATGAATTTTCTCTAGGGCTAAGGAACTACATTTTCATCCTAGTGACCTTTAACATTTATTTGCCATGAAGTTCATTGGCAAAATCAATTATCTGTCTCCTTTTACTACCATTTTGAAATATACTATATTTTACCCTGATAAATTTTCTAATTTGGGGAGGCAAACATTAAGATTTGAAGCAGTCACAGATACAAACTCAAGCAAAAATGAAATTTGGCAACACAAAAAACTGTCACAGTACTTTCACAACAAAACTTTGCTCTTCCAAAAACAATATATAGCTCCAAAGAGACACACATAGATCCGCTTACAAATACAGCGCGCACACAACCACTCTGGGAACAGCCAGTTACTAAACATTCCGCATCAACTAAATAGAGCAAATCATCTGAATTATTTCAGCACAAATAATACTTGCCCTCCCTTTCTCATTAATATTCTCTCAAAGGATGGCTTTCTAAAAAGAAAAAAAATAAACTCATAAGAATGTTGGAATTCCAAGATAAAACAACAGTCAAATATACAACTGACATATTTTTAAAAATTGAGTTTAAAAAAGACTAAACATAGGGCTTTTTCTTAGTAAAATATAAGCAAGCTTCTTTTTGTTTTAAAGGTACCTGCAAAATGTGACTTCCCAAATGTGCTTCAAATACTTCAATGGCTAGTGCACTGGGGCTTCTCCTTCGCTGTGCACCTATAACTTAAAAGAAAAAGAAAGAAAGAAAGAAAACAGAACAATTAAGTTGGAGCTGTGATTCACACCTTCAGCTTAGTTTCTTTTCAATGGCATCACAGGCTATTTAGCATAACAATGAGCTCTGACCCACCACCCGGTATTAATTTTAGTTCTGAGTTGTCTAAGCATAAGCATAGCCTAGGTTGAATTTTTAACCTAGAAGAATATAGACTTCTAGAAACATCAAAAAAACCACATCCACACTTTAAAAATTTTCCTTCTAGATTGTTTTCCCTATAATGGAATAAAAACATATGAATGCTGAGGCTCCTTTAAAATAAATTAGTACACTGTTTTTCTTAAAATTAACGTTTTTGTTTTTTTTTAAGCATCTGCATACTGCCTTATCTCCCCCCAACCCCACCCCAGAAAAAAGTAAACTTCTTATATGTTCTAGGCTAGAAAAAAGCAAACAGGAAACCTTTTGTATTTTCTAATGTAATAATTTCATCACAATTTAATCAGCACAACATATGGGTTAAGACATTCTCATTACTGATCATTTGTACTAGTGTTAAGCATCCTGAGATGGCTGGATTTCACGTTTACTGCATATTCATGTGTAACTAACTATTCCTATAGGACTGACAAGAAGCCCAGACAGATCCTTGGCCAGCATGTGACTCACTAGGTCAGTGACTCTTTCTTATCTGGAGCTCCTGGACACTCCTGTTCTCTCACTTAGAGTCAATCCTTCTCTTCCAGGCATGCTTCACATGCTTTTGCCTGCAGGTACCTGCCCTTCAAGGAGTCCTCATAATCCTTAACAAAAGTGGATTTAATGCAGAATATCTGTGGAATCCAGGAGTGAGCGTCATCTCTTTATAATTTATTTTATTTTATTTATTTATTTATTTATTTTTATGTGGGGTTCCAATTTGTTTTAAATCTGTTCTTCTGGCTATGTTTTTCTTTTCCTTCCTTTTAATTTAATGAGTTTAGCTGAGCAATGGACGATTCACAAATCAAGTAGCATCCTGAATCACAGCAGATTCAGAGAGACTCCAGAGATGCGTCGTGGTCAAAACAAATTTATAGACAACAAAGGGAAGTGATGTACAGAAATCAGAAGTCAGGACATCATAAAAATCCATTTACTTTACACTGATTTATGAAACAAAATATTCAGATGCTTTCTATGTTTCTAACAATTCCCCATATCTTCCTGCTTTTCTTGAAAATTTTATTGAAAACTTCTACTCTCTCAAGCCCAGATACTACTAATTGAAAATAAAATCAAAATCCCCTACTTTCTTACTTCTAGAAACACTCAGCTAGTCAACAAGAAATTTGAGTGAAACGCTGCTGGGATAATTCTGTCACATTTCAGTTACTAAGTTGGTCAGTTAAATCCATAGCTTAGTAGTGATTATAATATAAACACACTTGTGATTATTGTGCTATGCAAAGTAGGGAGTTTGCCCCTGCAATTGTTAGTTTGTGTCTGCAATGTCTGCAAGGCACTGTGAAAATGGATGTGTGTTAAATAGTATTATTACTGACAAGAGAAAAATAACAGAGGCATTTTTTTTCAATGGGAAAATTTATAAAATATAATTGAAGAGTGATTATTATCAAAAGAATATTCCAGCTGGTAGGGATCTTAGAGATCTCTACTACAGCCTCCTCATCTGCTTCAGAAGCAAAACACACAACTAAAAATCTTAAAACAGAAAAATCAGTTTACTATGCTGAGATTAATCTTTATTATAAATATAGACAGAGTTTTTACAGCTTAAATATTCAGATAGACTTAAGACCATACTACTGTGTGTGTATGTGGGTGTGCACATTTCTGATTAATTTCCTATTCTAACATGCACATTACTCCCTTCAAAACTCCTTTGGCATTTTTGATAATGCAGCTGTCTTGCTGAATACTGTTTTCAGTTTCTAGAGTGTTAATTGCACATTATGGTAGCTTGGTGTGAATGATCCCACATGAATAAAATCTGCAGCCTTTTTTGTGTGTGTGTGTGTGAGATTATGGGGGTGGGTGGCTTTTGGGAGGTGGGGGGGGAGCTGAAAAACTTCTCAAGTGTCCACTCTGTTTTTGAGGCAGTAATTAGGATTCAGAAAGCTCCTTATTAATAGTTCATAATTTGGGGGAGGGAGTGGGGGGGAACTTCAGGGCCTCCAATTACGAAGTTCAAAATAAACCACTGTACCTCACCAAAAAAAGCCAAAACAAAAGACTAATTTTAGATAACATAAACCATTCTACAAAGAACTGGATTTCGAGGGGGCCAAGGGAATAATAGCCACTACATTATAAGGGACCCTAAAACATCACAGATAAGTTTACTTACTTAGGCGGCCCAAGATGCAAGCTCCAGTAACAATGTAAAGCTGCTCAAATGCCTTCTGGGAGCATAGAGACTGTTGTCTTTAGCGGAGCATGTGGGTGTTTATTCAAGTCTGGCTACTGATGGCCTTTCTTTTCCTTCTGTTTCTCTACTCCATGAGTTCTATCTGTATACTTATTCTTTGTTCTCCAAAACCCCTAGAAATCTGAGTATGCACCCCCATACACACTAGCATAATATACCAGTATCTTGCAAGTAGTTTCATGCTATTCTATTCAATGGCATTTTTATGGCACTGGAACTTCTCTTGATTTATATGTTTTGCACTTATGCAGGTGATGTGGGCTGTAATGACAGTTCCTAATTTTACAACCAACATAAATATGTTAAACAGGAGCCCATTATGCCCCTGGTAGGAGCCCAGCTTTAACTGGAGCATTAATGCTAACTGAATAGATGTTAAATATGTACTTCTTATCTTGTACTTATCCTGTTGCATCTGGCATTTTGAGAACTGAGACAATAATCTGACAACTAAAGAATACTGCACACACAGGTATTTTGTTTCTCCATGTTAATCTCATTATGTTTATAGAGTATCATTAATGATGTAAAAAAAAAAAAAAAACCTAAAGGAGCATTTCCTTAACAGGGTCTGTCATCCTCAGAAAATTAATACATTGTTTATGAAGCTCTCTCAGATTTCTGTATTTTAGAAAATTGACAGTTTCTAAAACCATCTGGTAGCCCAGCCATACTGTACAATTATTATTGTGGAATAGGCCACTGTTTCCTCTGATCTACTGACATATTTCATTTGCTTGTTTGTTCAACTAAAAGACTATTTCCTGAAATTTAAAGAACACTAACAAAATTAACATTTATACAAACACACACACACACACACACACACACACACACACACACGGGGCATTGCTAAATCAATGGAATGTGCAACCACTTGTCTGTGAAGATTATGTTACCAGCTCACTGAGAGTGAGACGTAAGAGCTGTAGGAGTTGAACAGCTTATACAGACTAGTATAAGAAAGCAAGCCCAAGCCATAGGAATTCAACTTCAAATTCAAATTCAATTCAACCTTAGTACCTACTTGATGTTGAAAATTTCTAGCTACTGTAAGGTAACTAGTGTTATAAAACCTAACAGTCCAAAAGAAAATTTTATGATATTTAAAATAAAACTGGGCCCAGTATAGAATTATCGACAAACATCATAATGCTACCATTTCAAGTTGTACAAGGGTTAAAAATAAAACACCTAGAGTTTTAAGAGACTTTAAATGGAAGATAAATATATAGAGAAGGGTTTAGTAATTTTTTTCAAAAATCAGCTAGGAAAATTCTGAGTGTCTCAGATATCCAAAATGATCCGATGAATCACTAGGACTGTGCACTTGGCCCTTCTGACATTAAAAAGGAGAAGATACACGGGGAAACACAGTCTGAAACATGCATCTGAAAACTTAGTTTTGCCCCTCCACAATGTCAGCAGGAATGTTCTAATCGAGACTCTTCGCATAAGCCCCCACGGTGGTCTATGAGCATTAATTCAGTGCAGTGAGAGGCAGCCCTTCCTTGGGGAGCACACGAGACCCTCGCAGTCATTTTCCTAACCAGTGCTCCTCACCTCCAGGGAGGCACTCACGTGAGGAGGGCTGAGGATTAGCACTCAGTGGGAGTTTGACCTATTCAGCCGAAAGGTCAGCTTGCCATGGAAGAACCCATTACAAAACAGAAGCAGGACAGTTCGGTGGACACACATAATGAAAGGGGAAAAGTCATGAGCCCTGTTTGCCTTGTGTCCTGAGCTGCCCTTTCCCTTCATAAGCCCAGCTCCTCACCAGCATTGTTCACAATGGGAAGGTGAACCACAGGCAGAGAGCCACAGAGGGGGTTGCCATTGGAGAAATCACTTGAAGAAGGCAGTCTGAAGTAAAGAGGAGAGTAACGCTGTGAGGCAGGGTTTCCAATGGATTGTTTTATTAAGCCAACACAGTCATTGGTGGATAAGAAAGACCATTTCAGAGACACTTTCTTATCCCCCCCCATAAGGTGGAGGGCAGTACAGCATCATGGGCAAATGTAGTTTTCAAGTTTGACAGGTAGTTGCCGGGAACACCTGGCACAAAGCTAGACTTCATGCCCAGTCACCCCTGATAGCTGCCCTCTGAATCCTCCATCCAACAGGCAAGGATCTGTTCCCAAGCGGTGCCTGGGGGAAGGGAACACTCAAGGGTGTGCTTAATGGAATCCCCAGACATTTACTCCCTGGGCTTTGGCTAAGCAAAGTCAGGGGCTGAGAAAGAATGGAATATAGAATGCTTAATGAGTCTTTCCATGGTTATAGAAGAAAAGGAAAGGAATTTCCCTTGAAGAATCTCAATTAGCCTTCTTCACTGTAGGGCCAAAGAAGCTGGGGAGGGTTTTCCCAGGAGCCCCAGAAGTTCATGAGGTATGTATTAATGTGTGTATCTGTTTCCTGATCAAAATTAAAATATCTCAGTTTGAATATAATATAGGCTAAGTCTTTATTCTGAAACTGGCCCTCACCACTCTGCCTTCAATGAGGTCTATGTTCACAAATTGTATTCCTTCAACACGAAACTCCTCAGGAATTGTGCATGCCTTAGACACCAGGAGATTTTCAGGTTTGGGGAAGAGACCAAAATCGCACTGGGCACCAGCTTAACACATAGAGCAACATGACAACTGAAACTTTGTTGTTGAAAGCGGTGTATGTGCTTTGCAATGCACTGTAGATATATATGAAAACAGTAACAGTGATTTTTCAGTGTACTTTTGTCATGATTAGTTTCTACTATTAGAATATAGAATAACTGAAGAATGTGGAAAAGAAATAGGGACAAGCATTGCTAATTAGGCACGTGATTAATTACCTATCTGGTAACAAATAAATATAAGAAAAAAACTCATGTATTGAGGAGTAGTACACTTTGGGTTTATTTTTAAATTAATATTTAGGGGATTTTTAAAAACAACCAAAAAAACCCCTATCTTCGGAATTAATATCTCAGAACCTACCAACATGTTATACCACCAATTTAGACAAAAAAGAATATTTAATCCAATAATGCAATTGAAACTTTAAGAGGTCTTACGATGATCCAAAATTGTTTGATGCAGTGCATATTTAAATGTCTTTCACAATTTCAGTATGGGTTGGCTGCATTAGGGAAAAGAAAGACTGTGCAAGTTTTAATAATTATAAATGAACTGCTTTTGATAAAAAGAAACCATGTCTGTTTTCCTCAAAGAAGTATATTTGTATTGCTTCAACTATTAAGAGCTAAGAGGAAAAGATACAATGTTCAATTTATCTGTTTAGTCGAAGGAGTGTTTACTATGCACTTCTCATCTTCTTGAGAATTAAATAGTATTCATATGACTTTTGAAAACGTTTACCCTTTTCTATACCAAAATGGCATAGTCCTCTAAATGTGAAATAGCAACCAAATATCACTGTAATAAGTCTTGAAAATGTTTCTGTATATTTGGTTGGTAACACATTACAGAGACTTCTTAGTACAAAGTTTCCATTTTAAAGATTCACTTTGCCCACCCACCTTTCTTTTCCATTGAGGGAAATGAGAATTCCTAGGCAGATATTTCTCCTTCTGTAGCTGGGAAAGAGGGAAACGGCCTTTCTCCAACAATATGGTAGTTACTATAGGAACCACTGCATGTCCCTCACATGGGCTACATATGGGGTGATTAACATTCTTCATGAGAGAACTCACCCTTCCCCTTGACAATGAAATCCTTAAGGCAGTGGGTCAAGCTGCTGTTTGGAGTGACAGCACTTGAGGGAATGAGGTCAACATTTGACAGTCAACATCTCGGAGGAGAGAACCTCAGGAAAATGCAGGCATGATCCACAGCCTGCGCTGAGGCATGGGGAGTGGGGTACATGAGGGAAATCCTCAGGAGATGCAAGGGGTCCTGAGGCGGGGACTGGCCTCATAGAAGAGGACATGCCTGGTGTCCCTGAGGCTCCAAAAGTGCTGTTACTAATTTTTAAAAATGGTAGTTATTACTCAATCATTGCAATTTCACTTGCTTAATTATTTCAGAAAAACAATGACTATAAAGGAGAGAGTACTGTTTTTATTTTTTGGACTTTAGTCCTTAACAACTTAAAAGACATCCAAGGCTTTCCTATTTATTGGGTTCAACCACTTGATGTCACAGGGATTGTTTCTGTATATAAAGCTTAAAGTTAACTATTTAAAAACCTTTACACAGTGAAAGGAATAAGAATTTCCTTTTCCTTTACAAAATAAAAAATAAAAAGAAAAGATCATCTCCCAAATCAATTCCCATCTTTAGAGTCCCAGTGGAGATATGGGGTATGCTGGGTTGTACCCACCCACACCCCACACTCAATTTGGGGAGTGAGACAGATATAAAATGAGTTCAGAATAAAGAATATAGACTAGGAGGATCTTTGAGGGCTAGAGAGTCTTGATTTTTAGTCTAAGATGAACTGAAGAAGAAACCATCAGGGCTATGGTGGCAAATACATATATACTGAGCCTCAGGCCAAGGCAGGCACTCCACTGGGGACTCTGGATGTGAAGCTAACAAGGATCCAGTCGACTGAGTGAGGTGGGCCTTTGTGTCAGAAGAGGCCAGTGGGTCACGCAGAGTGAGCAGCACACCTGTCCAGGCTCCAAGCCTCTGAACATGTTCCTGATGGAAGAAGGTGCTCTGCTTTCTGAATACAATCTACAGGATCTAGTTTTGAGCTGCTTCTGTTGTTTAAATTCTTCTTCTTCCAATGACCACTTTCCTCTACAAAACACCTAGTACATGTATTTCCGGCAGGGATACCATGTGTCTTTCATGAATTAAGCCCACAGTTAACAGAAAGACATCATGAGCTCTCTGATCACAGGTCTCAAAGGGATGGACAAAGAGAACATATCAAATTTAAGATGTGAATACAGCACTAACTTTGCAAAGTTTAATACTTGACTTTTCATTGGTAGAAATTACCTTCCCCACAAACACACTAAAATTTTTTTGAGCAGTTAAATATTTAATGAGGGTTAGATTTCGTATGCTCCCTCGGGGGGAAAGGAATGATTATACTTTCATTTGCAAACTGTCTTAAAAGCCTCTCCCATGAGTGCTGCTTTGCCGCTGTCACCTCCTCTGACCTCAGCAGCAAGCAGTTATGGCACGATTCCACCCAGCGAGAAGGAGGTGGAGATCACCACCGAACGAGTGCAGTGTCAGCTGCACTTGCTGGTAAAAGGAAGACATCCACATCTGGTATCTTAATTTTCTATTTTTCAGTCTGATCCCAGAGCTTCGTGTGATGACATTTGTAACATCTGCTACAGATACTGAGGTAAGTCAGGCACAACCTTATTACTTCCAGTCTAATGCTCCATTCATCCTCTAGGCTTTCCTAGGCCACTGATACGGCAGGGAACTAATGCTGGTTCTGCAGGAAATAGCTTGTGTTTCTGTGGGAGAAAGAACAAAAGGTCTGTTGCCTTCTCCCTCTTCTCTGTCCTGTTCCTCCATTCATACATTCAGTCATTCCCCGCCACCCTCTCTTTAGCTTTTGGGCCCCATCAATGCTTGGCATCATGCTTAGTAGCTTGCTTCCTGCCAAAAGAACAGTCAACATAAATAGTTCTGTGAAGCAGTGGGGTATTAGCCCAAGGGACACAAGACTCTGCTTATAACAGCACCTGCTATTGAAAAGTCACTCTGATCAACTCCCAAAGCTCAACAATCTCGAGCTACGGAATGACATTTATTCAGTCAAAATTTAGTGAAACCTTATAATAGGGAAGATAGTAACTCCATTGGCCAAGGTGCTAGGGATATAAGCAAGGCTCCTATTTCCATTTCTAGATACGTTGGCAGAAGAAAGCTAAAAGTATGCACGTGAAGTATTTGTTGAGCTTCTATCTGTGCTGATCACTGTGTCAGGGAATATAAAAATAAAAAGGCACCTCCTAACCCTCCAGATGACCAGAGTCTAGTGGGACACTGATATATATGCAAATGAGTAAAATGCAATCAAAGTACAACTCTTAACTGAGGATGGAGGCAGGGAGAGGTGGAGTCAGGGAAGGCTTTAGAATAAGGTGCTGCCAGAACTGAAGTATGGAGTGAAGTTACATGAACAGTGAACTATCATGGCCAGAACCTTGGGATCTACTGATCAGACATGAAGGCAAGCGCAAAAGCATGTTAACGTAGCTCCTCATGCATGTTCGGGGTGCACCATCCTGCCCATGCCAACCTGCTTTCTCTTAAGCTGCAACAACGATGAACTGTCACACTCTTAGAAACTTGAGGGGCTGGGACCCCACTCCACTTGAAGTGACTTCTTGGGGCTCAATACTGCAGCATAACTGTCACATAATTACCACCTGGTAGACCAATGTCCATTCGGTGCTGTCTGAAAATCCCAACTTTTCAATTCTCTCTCCCCCTTCACCACAACACCACTGCTTAGATGAAAACCCTGACGTCCACACCTGCGTCACAGCAGCTGGCCTGGCACCATGCTGGGCATCTGAATCACCAATCAGACTGTTGTATCACCTCTGTGTTCTGAAGGGCACGTCTGTGATTCAAGACACTTACTGTAGGATATTTGATTCATTTCCAGGATGTGCTTGTCTTCCCTGCTGGGCAAAGGAGCTCAATGGGAGGGGTCACATTAAGGGGAGACAGCTGTGCACAGAGGAAAGGACTGGGGTTCTGGAGTCAGGCAGACCGTATTCTAAATCCTCCATTTTTCTCTAATTAGCTGGGTGGTCTTAGACAAATTAGGTTCCACGGACCTCAATTTCTCATTTTGTCAAAAGGGTTAATGCCTCTTATAGCAGTTGTGAGGACATGTGACATGCCGCACCCTGATTTAATTGTTCTCCTAGAGCTTATTTGCACAATGTTGTCTCTTGCACTGGCTTGCTACCTTCCCAAGCCAGAGGAATAATTTTGTGCTTTGCCGAAGCCCTAGCATTTAGAATTGGACACAGAACGCAGAAGGCACGCAACAAATACTTGTGAATGGGCGAACACTCTAGAGCACAGTGCCCAGCCCACGGGGGCGCTTAGCACATGCCAGCTCTCGTCTCTTTATTGTGAAAAGCAGAGGCTGAGCCAAAGATGACTTTTCTCAATAACATCTTTATCCCAATTTTAACGGGAATATGAAGGATTTTTTCCCCTGTATGTTGTCACCAGTGTCTGCCTGTCCTACATTGTGATATCAAATCTACAGTGTCACCATAAACCCTGCAAGCCAACTGCAATCAGGGCCTCAAACCAGGGCAAACATTTCACACACACTTGGGCAAAGAGCCAGCAATTCACCAAGTGTCAGCAACTGCCCACTGAATTTTCTTTTGAAGGATTCACTCATGCCCTATTCCAGCGGTAATTGGCATTCGTTTTAAGATGCTGAATGCCTCAGACATAACTTGATGAGATAAATGTACATAGCCGCCACCACTGCAAACTGAAATCGGCTCTTACAGCCCCACCACCTTCCCTCTAATTTCACATAAACAAAAGCCCACACAATTTTCAATGGTCACTGGGCAGGAGCTAGATTTACTTATGTTAGCGGATCAAGGTCTGCAGCACCATTGGTGTCTGCCTCTTGGATAGCTACAGAGGCTATGATTTAGGAAAGTTAGAAAAGAAATAAGATGAGCACAATTTGGAGGGTGCAGAATAGTAAACAGGCTTATAAGACTGTCAGACATATAATCAAGAACATATCTAAGCAATACTTTTATACTGATTACCACCATACAATGAATTAGGAGAAAACACTTAACTTGAGGACTTAGTATTTAGACTGAAGGCTAAGTTCAAGCCCTTCTCTATTAGGGGTTCTTAATATGTTTCTTTCTTTGAATAATAGAGCTGTTTAACCAAAACCCTCTTCATAAGACAACATTCAAACATAAAATTTCGCATATACAATTACAAAATTCCAGAGAGCTTCTGAAATACAGCCAGAGACCCCAAGTCAAGAACTCCTGCTTTAGGCAAGAGCCAAGCACCTACAGATGCCCTGTGTCATCCGTGGGACTGAACAACTGATTCACTGAGTGAATGGGTAAGTAATCAAATGAATACTCAAATGAATGAATGCAAGGAGATCCAGTCACGAGAGACTGCACAACTAAGTCAGATACTTGTATTCTGTGAGGAGACTGTGGGACTGAAAGCAGCAGCCAGTTAGTTGGTTTATTCACAAAAACTGCCTTGTGGAATTATATACTGCTCCTCCCCTTCTAAATGCAGACAGAGGGAGGAAAGGAGAAAGAGATAATGAAGGTTTGCAAATGAAGTGGGTATAACTGTGCAATCAATCAACATTTTCTGAAAAAGAATCTGCATCACTTGCCAAAAATTTGAACTGAATAACTGAACCAGAATTCTGATGAGAACGGACTTTGCCACTAGCCAGTCATTTTCATTTGTTTTCCAGCTGTCTTGCTTCTCTTTTCCTGGAAGCCACCGGTCTCTTCGGCGTGGCGAGTTCAGGCAGCGGGAACTTATTTAACCACAGCTCAATGTCTACTCTGTGTTTGCCATTTTAATAAAACTTTACTAAGTGCTTACTCAGTGCCAGCCACTGTTGGCTGAAAAGGATATAATTCAGTTATTCATCTGAATACTCACTGAGGGCCTACTAAGTGCCAGGCCATGGGCCACCAAAGAGTGAACAAAAGAGACAGACAAATGGGCCTGCCTGGTGCTGGCATTCTAGTGGGGAGCCAGACGACAGCAATAGCAGCAACACATGCCCTTCCCCACATGACCAGCCATGTAAAGGAACATTTTTAAAAGGGGCTGGAAAAGAAGGGACCGAGATTTCTGTATTCCATGGAAGATCAGGGAAAGCCTCTCCAAGGATACAATATTTGAGTAGAGACACGAATAAAGGCAAGGAGGGACGTGACGTCCAGGTGAAGGGAAGAGAACGTATAAAGACCCTGAGATGCGAGAAACTTCTCAGGTTCAGGAAATGACAGGGAATCAGTACCCTCAAGGAACATAGAGCCTCGGGAGAAAGACAAACTGTAAAAACGTAACAGTTTACCTGGAAGGCTCCAGGAAAAGGCGCATCTAACTCTAGTGAAAAAAAGAGTATCTGAGCTAGACATGAGCATTAGTTTTCCAGGCAAACAAGCCACGGATTGGTGGGGATGAGGGGAGCATTCGGGAGGAGAGAAGAACACACACAACGGTACGAACTGCTGGTTCCAGCCAGACATGGGAGATTCATATATGGGGAAGATATGCCGGGCCCCTTCACAAAGGGTCCCATCGGCACTGCAAAGGAGTTCACAGTTCACACACAACACTCGGCATCCATTTGAAAAGTTAGAGCCCAGCGGGACATAAGCACATGTGTGTGTTTTATCACTTGAGGCGGGGTGCAGAAGGTTGATCTGTGCAGGAAAGCTGAAAACGTGGCTATTGCATGGTCTAGCCAATAAATGATGAAGAGTTGACACTAGTAACTAAGTTATTAAGCCTGTAGCGAGGGGGTCAGTTCTACAGGTATTTAGGAGGTAGGTTTGAGACAGCTTTGTGATTAACTCCTAAGGGAAAAGGCAAGAGTGCAGTATGAATTCCAAGGATCTGAGTTAGCACAAAGCATAATGGTTTCTTCCTTCCCTGTGACAGGACAGTGCAAAAGGGAAGAAGGCTTAAGGAGCAGATGGGAAGTTGAAGCAAGATGTCTTTAGGACAAGCCCACTGGGATGCCTAATGGGTCTGACGCCCAGAATTGAGTTCTTGGTAGAGAGGAGGATTTGGCTGCAAGTCATTAGAACACAAGTGGGATTAGAAGCCATGGGAGGACAAAATGGGAGGCGGGCTGCGGGTCCAGCCCGGGGAACGTCTGCATTTATAAAGAGGCAGAAGTGGGGAACCAGCAAGAGCCTGAGCAAGGAGAGCCAGAGAGTACAGGGTGGATCCAGAGGCACCGGTGTCCTATAAAGAAGAGAGGACATTTTAAGGAGAGACTCATAGACTCTTGTCAATGTCATGGAAGAGCCAAGAAGTGGGTAAGGGGCTGCAGTCAGTTGAGCAGCAGATGAGAGGTCAACAATTCTGAAAATATACAAGGGAAAGAAAGGAGAGTAAGGGATTACTCTCCTATGAAAAGAGAGTAATGGAAACAAACTCAAGGTTAAGGGATTTTTTTTAAAAAGTGACTTTGAGTGTTGATGTCCTGAGTAGTCGTAGCAAGCAAAATCCATGAGACAGAGACGAAAAACTCTTTTAAAATCCTGCAAACTTACCAGAGTTTAGGTAAAGCTGAGAAATAAGCCACACACTATTTTTTTTCAATATTTTGCTATAACTTGAATCTACAAACTTAATGTACCACAGTGTGGTGCCCAGAACCACAATAGGGATCTCAGCCTCCAGTTCTTCCAGATGATGGTTAAACAAAGTAATGATCTACAGTCTACACTCAGAACTCGACTCCGATAGGGAAAGCTGCCTGCATATATCTAAATCCCAGCCATCATTCTTCCTCCAAAACCTCTGTCCCTTCTTGCCCATCGTTAATGAGTCTCCATTCTGCTAGTCCTACAGGCCGTATCAGAGCTGTCTCACCTTGGGGCTTTCTCCACAATGTGAATAGGAAATTCTTGCCAAGGATCCCAGTCTCCACTACTAGAGTGACTTTCCTACCAGGTTCATGAAGACATGAAACTTTGTATATAGAGATTCACAAAGATAGCAATACTCTGCAAAAAGTGCCTGACCCCACTTCAGGATGATGCTGTTGTGAGGCTTCCTCCTCACTTCATGCTACCCATATTTCCACCACTTCACTCAACAGTAAAAATGTTCTCTCCTGGTCCAATTGGCTCCAAGATTTCTGTCTTAGTATCTCTTGCCATGGCAAAAGTTCTCCAAATGTCATAAACAGAGGAGTCACTTGGAATTGCTATTGGAGTCTCTGCAACTCCTGGATCACAAAGCAGTAAGTATTTCTTCCTTGCAGCCAAGATCTGTCATACCCTCAGGCAAGTATTGAAAGTGATTATTAATATACACAGGTGTGAAGTAAAAGAATATTAAATAAAGAAAACTAAAATGCATTACTTAATGAATTTTGATTATGCCAATGAAGAAAAACCCAAGATTCCTATATGTGGCAGAGAAAAAGGCCTTGTTTCCCAATAAATATATATATATGTATTTTTTTTTGCAGAAGCCATTGCCTTATCTTCACTGAGGTTAAACTTTCTATGTGAAAAGAGATAGAGATTTCTATGTGAAAAGAGAGAAAAAAGAAAAGAGGAAGTGAGAGATTTTTTTTCTCAAATTTCAAAAATGTTGTTTATACAAACTTCATCCCCAGTACTCAGAAGAAAACTAAATGCTCAACTTGCTCCCCTTAGCTCTCCTCTCATCTTTGTTCCTCTGAGACAGCCTGCTTTGACACTTTCAGATTCTGATAAGGCCTATATAGTCATTTTTATTTTCTTGGACTAACTCACTTTTATTCACTTGCATCATTGCTGCTAACTCATTATTTGCTTCAAATTTTTTCCCAAAGTTGAGATGAAGTAAGCTCTACATATTGTTGCAAGCTTATTCCCCTCTTATGCCAGTTTTCATTTTTTAGGAAGGATTTCTTCTATTGTTAGTATCAACATATGTCTAGCTCTGTCCCCTCCAATATCCATCAAAGGATCTTGAAGTTTTTATTCATCTTTGTGTCCAAGTATTCAGGAACACTTAAAAAGATGGGAAGGCAGCTTTAGCTCAGTATGAAATGCACAACTGTTGGGAGTCAGAACCTTTATCTCTAAATAATAGCCCTGGCAGCCACTAGTTGGTGAAGTTGGGTGAGACATCTGACATTCTGACCGTAGTTTCCTCATCTGTACAGTGAGATAATAATACCTAGTCCAAAGAGTTGTGGCAAGGGTTAAATGTGTGGCAGTTTTCTACGATATACCTAGCAAAGAGGGAGGAAACAATACATTTTAATTCCATTTGAATTTTTAATCTGTAGTGAAACAAAAGTGCTGACAAGATGCTTTTGTTGAGGAAGATGAAAGAAAGTCACCAAAGTGGTATATACGACTCTTCTGTCACTTCCTAGGTTCTGCCACCTTGAGCCAGTTAGAAAAATGTCAGAGAAATATGCTTACCAGAAAGGTGAACATATCACTACCTACTTTAGCATGCTGTTTAAGAATTAAATGAGATAGTGTATGTAAACTGCCTAGGACAATATACGACCCATAAGGGGTATTCACTAAACATCAGTTCCTTTCCCCTTCCTCACAGGTGTATATTCTGGGAGTAATTTGGAAAATTTTTTTTTAAACTGCAGAGTGTTTTAAGAACGTTAAGGTCTGGGATACAGGTGCAGAACGTGCAGGCTTGTTACATAGGTATACACATGTCATGGTGATTTGCAGCACCCATCAACCAGTCTTCTATATTACGTATTTCTCCTAATGCTATCCGTCCCCTACCCCCCACCTCAGCCCCCGACAGCTCCTGGTGTGTGATGTTCCCCTCCCTGTGCCCATGTGTTCTCATTGTTCAACTTACGAGTGAGAACATGCGTAAACTGCAGATTTTATAGAGTAAATCACATGTCATGTCCTTGTTCAAAATTGAAGTAACAGAAACATTTATTAGAGATGAAGTATCTTGGCATATATCAAAATCCTCAAGATGATAGCTGAATATTGATCCTAGATTATGGATTTTGAGTGTAATAGTCTTTTGTGAGAATACACAAAAAGAGGTGGTATAGCATAATTGCTTTCTTATACTTATGTGTACATACATGTATATGCATGTGTGCATGTGTCTTCAGACACATTTTTAAATCTTCAACTTATATTCAACTTCTAAAAAAAATATACATGGTAGGTATTGGGAAGCTTGGTTAAATTATGAATGCCTAATGCAGAGACACATATACCCAAGCACTCCTACTACAAAAATGGTAGCAGCCTAAAGGTTACCTTCCTTTTTTTTTTTTTCCCCAAGAAGGATACACAGTAGAAGAAACCAAATAGACTGCAGCATTTTGCCTCTCTGTTCTCCAGTCCTCACTGGTCATGTCATGTTTGTTGTCAGGCCCATCTGGGCAGCAGGTGTGGGGCTGCACGGCTGCGGGTATTTGATTATTGACTAGTGAATATTTCCAAAGGGCACAACAGACTGTTGACCAGATCTCAGTTATAACATGAGGCCATCTTCCCTGTTTACACATGTAAGAGCTAAAAATAAAGAAAAACCGATTTTGAATTTTTTAAAACTACATTTTGACCGGAGGCTTTTAACAAAGCCTCCATATATATCAGTCAGTGAGCTTGGCAAGCTTGTATAGAGTCTATTAAAGGGGGAATAAGGTTCATGAATTTCAAGCTTGGAGGGCTCTAATTACCTCCTGCTCAAACTTTAACTACAAAACTCAGATAAATTGCTGCACTAAAACCATAGAAGATCCTCCACCTGATTTGTGCCAGTGCATCTAAAGCTCAGTGAAGCTGATCCCAGTGAGGTTTTTCAAATCAGTCCTAAGGGAAAGTGTTCTGGACCTGTCTCTAATGAGTATGTACGGATTACTTGGATGTTTTGGTAAAGCTACCCAGTAAATTAGTCAATCTGAAATTTTATCAGCCGCAAAGCATTACGGCAGTCAGTCATATAGGCTAAGAATACTGGGGGAATTAAAGTCATTTTGAGTATCTATTAGTCAGGTATCACGAATTTGTTTCAGGCCCCAGCTAGTAGTGGTAACACATTAATCTAATTGGCTAATAGTTATAACTGTCTCTTCAGTGCATTTGTTCTTAGAGGTGTGATCCCTTCTTGAACCAATTTATGTACACCCGGAGGGGGATCGTATTTTTTATTCTAGTTTAATATATGATTTGGATTCAAAAGCAAAAAGAACAGGTAGGGGGGCAGTCTGTATGTATAAACCATGGTGTGAAGCAGCTAAACTTGAACGTGCATACTGCTAGCTTAAAAGCTGAAATTTAGCAAATGTGGAAGGCAGAGGAGAATGCAGAAAACAAACACCACTCTTACATATTCCAAACATCCACATTTTATCAAAGATCAACCGAAGATCAATGTGGATTTCCCTCTGCTTGGTCTTATACTCTCTGTGGCTATTTATCTAGTTACAAACTTTTATAGATGTGAAATATTTTAAGAAGTCCTTTAGAGATGGCCCGAGGTAATTTCAAACTTAACAGACCCTGTCCCACCAGAGCTCATTACAGTGAATTTTATAACAAAGTACCCTCTACTTAATTTTCAGAGCCTAGCCAAGCGTACGAGCAATGCAGCTGCATTAAGTGCAATTAATGGTACAATAAAAGCAGTGGAGGGCTGTTTAACACCCAAGAACAAGCAGTAAACACTGGCTTCACGCTCTCCAGCAGTCAGTGATGTGCCAAAGGACGTGGAGTGTGAGATTTCTGTACCAAAGTGGGAAACGCCTTTCTTCTGCTGGAGAAGAATTTCCTGTCCTTCAACAATTCCACCCAGAGACTGTACAAAAGGATATAAAGGTACTCCCTCCAGTTATGCCACTAGCATCCCCGCTCCCTTTGAGCAGGGATCCAACAGAGGAAGCTCATATTCCCATCAGGACGGGGAAAGGACAAATTCAATTCCAACAACAAGGAGTTTAATAGCAAGTGACTCATAATGTACAAAATGATTTGGTTCCCTAAGTGGACTGTCAAATGACAAAAAAGGAACAGACAGTCAGAATAGTTTTCAAACAAACCAAACCAAAACAAAAAAACAAAAAACAAAAAAACCCACAAAAAGTGGATGAGCAGCAATAGTTATAATCATACTGCAAATCTCTTTAATGATGAAAAATTACTTCTTAGGGTTTGAATATGAGAGACATCCAGAAATCAGCAAAAACCTCACTGGTTAATAATAATCATGGCTGTTTGAAAACTGGTCCATCAGCTAGTTAATTTATCAAATAAAATATGTGGTCAACCAGGTCTGGAAAGATGATTACACATATTCAGCTTTCATAAGCAATTGAAATAATTCCATCATGGAAAGAATGTGATCATCATGCCATCTCTTAGTAGCCTGGTTTGAATTCAGGACCTTACCCTACTATTCCATTTCTGGATGAAACATTTTTTAACAACATAAATAGGCTTTGAAGTACATTAAAGTTGTATTTTTAACCATAAACCCCCTACCAACACATTCAAGTATAGAGAATTCATCCTAATTATAACATTATAGACATGGTTGGCCTGAATAAAGAAAAGCCATAGTTAATCCCCACATTTCATTTTACTAAAAACATACTTCTGACCTCCTTCCTCAACAGCATTCTCCCATGAGCTTTCGTACTCGTTTGGGTCCTCCAGTGTCTGAGGGATGCCCACTCATGGTTGGAAGGGCTCATGGGCAATGAGGGAACCCTGGCACAAGTGAAAACTCAGACGGGAAATGACAGGAGGCAGCCGGGACCTAACTCCAAATGGAGGCATTTTAGTGACACCAAACTAAGTCCCTCTCCCTCAACAAAACTCTAACCCTGAAACAGAAAGCATGCCACCTCCTCCAGAAACAGGAAGCATGCCACATTCCTAATGACAAATAAACAAACTATTACAAACCATATCAGATGAAGCTTCTGTGTATAATTGCACAGACATGAAGGGAAACTGCGGGCCTTGGCATGGCTCTTGGGCACTAAGAATGGCTGGAAACACTGGAACTACTACGTGAACAAAGGAGCTTTTGCGGTAAAATTCAGCTGCATTCTACCGAGAAGGTCTTTAAGAAACAGACGAAACTGGATACATTTTCAAAAAATAAACAGTCTTGTTCTGGACAACTCACTGTTTCTGAATGGTCTAAAAGATGGTTAAAAATAAGTCACTTGTACTAATGGTCTCCAAATGAGCAGTTCCATGACTGGCCCTCTCTTCAGAAGGCTTGCCAAGTCAACATTACTGTTCAGTACTATCAAGAATGTTCCCTATCTACATAGGGCTTAAAGACATTTATCCACGTACAATCTTCAATTGACAAATTACCTATGCTTAAGAACATTCCGCCCTCCCTGCCTCCTCACCCTCGTTTTTGCTGGTGCTGAGGAGTCCCCATGGTGGGAAGGAAGAGAGCGGCTGAATGACAAGAAGAGCTCGGGTTCTAGAATCAGGCAGACAGAGATGTCAATCATGGTTTTGCTATTTACCAACTATGGGATATTAGGCAAGATACTGAGTCTTGCTGAGCCTTGATTTCCTCCTCTCTAAAATGCTTGTTCATCGGGTTGTTAGGCGAATCAAGGATACAACATGTGAATAAACCTCACACACTCTTGCGTTGACGTCCCATCTTCGCTCCCGCTATAGGAAAAGAACTCTTAAGAAACAGGGATCTTCCTGGAAGACAGGCTCCTCCTGACTCACTTTTTGGTGCTTTCACTTACAGAGTCGGGCCTCCGCACTGGCTGGTCCTGCATCTGTGGATCCAACCAACCGCAGATTGAAAATATTTTGGAAAAAAAAAAAAAGGATGGTTGTATTGCTACTAAACATGTACAGACTTTTCCTTATCATTGTTCCCTGAACAATACAACTATTTACACGGAATTTATATTGTATTGGGTGTTGTAAGTAATCTGGAGATGATTTTAAGTGTATAGGAGGATGTACGTAGGTTATATGCAAATAGTACACCATTTCATATCAAGAACGGGAGCATCCAAGGATTTTGGTATCTGTGGGGAGATTCTGGAACCAATTTCATGGGTGCCAAGGAAGAACTATACTATTCTCTTGGCTCCGACTACTGGTCATTCTCAACTCAGTTTATATAAATTCTGTCATTCCAGCCTCATTAAGCAACCTCATCTATGCATCACCCCCCACCCCCGCTGCTGGCAATAAATAGTTGGAAAGCATTTTAGTCTGCTTTAATCTCTTATACCATATTCCATACTGTTTTAGCAGCCATTTTATATCTTGTTCATAATTTTCTTGTGTGTGGGCCTACATTTTAATTTGTGATGACTATTCTTATTTACAACACACAGTGCCAATGGATATTTATGAGTGGTCTTTCTAAAAACATTTAATAAATGTTGTGAGTTCTTTTCCTTACCTTTTAATACAGTGTCTGATATTACACAAATAACCCCATTAGAAATTTGTCTGACTTAGCAAACATACTTGTTTAAAAAGTGAATCTTCTGAGTAGTTAAAAAGATTGTTAATAATTCACAACAGCAGCATGAATTGATTCCACCAGTTTGCTTTTCTCTTAATCCCTAGAGGAACTGAGATGTACTAAGGGAATTGAAATTTTGATAATGTGGAGGAAAACAGCATTTTTGAACATGGAACTCTTTCAAGGTAAAGGTTATTTTACCTCTCTTATCCTAGTGGCAGACTTAGGATGGTAGACAAGGAGTAACCTTAGGATAACTGGGTACTTATGGCCTGGAGGAAACATATTGGCAGGTATAAGGAGGCATCAGCAACATTGATGGAAGGGTATTTGGGACAAGACTGACCTATTTTGAAATGTTTCCCAGCTGCCCACCATGCTAGTGCCCAGATGAGGTAATGGCATTTCTTCCTGCCTCAGGATCATAAGGCATCCTGTTCCCAGGAACTGTAATACATGAAAGGATGCTCAATTTTATCACTGGGTTCCATGATGGGTATACAGGCCTTATGGACTAACTTAGGAACTCAAGCTCCGTTTACACTGTTTTCCCCATGGCTTTATAAACTGAAAGCTAAACATTTGTGTTTATAAAACTTACTAATACATCCTAATTTTCTTGAAGGCAAAGATCACAGTTGACATTATCCTAATTTGAAATCAACATTTTTTCTTTTTTTTTTTTTTTTGAGACAGGGTCTTATTGTATTGCCCAGGCCAGAGTGCAGTGGCACAATCAAAGCTCACTGCAGCCTCAACCTGCTGGATTCAAACAATCCTCCTATCTCACCTCCTAAGTAGCTGAGACTATAGTCTCAGAGGAACTCATGTGACACCATGCCTGGCTAATTTTTCTATTTTTTGTAGCGACTGGGGTCCCACTATGTTGCCCAGGCTGGTTTGGAACTTGAGCTCAAAGCAATTCTCTCACTTCAGCCTCCCAAAGTCCTGAGATTACAGGCATGAGCCACTGCACCACCCAGCCTGAATCAATATTTCTATATATCCCATAGTCTTTCCATAGATATTTGATGATGATAATGATGAATTTCAGACGACAGAGTGGCTAGTGAAGAATGAAATGAAATTCCAAAAACCAGTATCATCTGAGATACTTTTAAGTAAGTACTTAGCGGAGACATGAAAAATAAGGGAGAAAAATCTGTGGTCTCAGCAGAGGGCAACTTGTCTCTCAAACTGCACATTTATCCTTTGGCTAGTTACACCAGCTCCTGTGCTCCAGGTAGTGATAAAAGCTTGATTCCGTATCCTTCCACCTGGCTAACCCGGCTTTTGTGAACACAAGAAAAGGAAGTTAACTTCAAGAATATCAATCTACTTCCTTCCATGAGCTATAAATGTACTCTAAAGTAAAAGATACATATAAGGATCTCTTAGCTTTCAGTGGAATTGACTTTATTTTCCTGTCAACTACAATTTTCACTGAAGACTCCTGACTTCTTAATGGCATAATAAAATTTTGTCTAGAATTACAATAAACAGCTTCCATAATATCCATGACCTGAACACTCTACATTTATTTTTTAAATTGCATCTGAAAATCAGTACAAATGGCAATTTGGTGTTTGTGCCCTTGAAACAAGATTTTCATCCCCTTGCCTCTCTCATTTGGTTCATATTTTAGGGCAAGTTTCATTATGTAAACACTAAGTTTAGAAGAGAGGTTTGCACAGGTTCAAGGGAAGATTATGTGTATTTTATTTTAATGTGTTTTACTTTTAGAGTAAATTATTCCTGTGTTCCTTTTGGAAAGATGGAAATATTCTGGAACACACTCCTTCGCCACATCCATCCCTGTTAACAATTCCCTTAACCAGCTGACCAAGGAGGAAGGTATGAAAAGGAGGTGGTACATGGGAGCTTGCAAGCATTTCCTTCTACTCCCTTCACTGGTGACCCTTGCCCTTCACTATTCTTGCACTTGCCCTTTCCAGTAGCATATCCGGGAAGAGTGGGAGGCAGGGTGACATTTGACTCCACAGAGCCAGACACACCAACAGCAGGAAGCCTGCGACTTCCTTCTCTCCTTCGTTACATCACGGCGTTAACTGTGAAATGGTCTGGTCTAGAGGGGTGGGAGAGAGTTGCCCACTGACTTATAAAAGGCATGTGAGGAAACTACACCCAATTAAATTTTTTCAATGATAAAGGGAGATACAAACTGACCAAACTGCTTTGTTATTTGATTCAAATGCCAAATTTCCACTCTAGTATACCGTATTTTATGAACATGTAATAAGAGTTAAAAACGAAGGTACCAAATGGCATTACATAAGCCTGAGGTTCATTTACACAGTACATATTGATTACCTACTATGACCAGAGACTCCGTTGGTGTTAAGAAGATGATTAGGAATAGAAAGAGATGTGGCTCCTGTCTTCATGGAGGTTACAGCCTTTTGGATTGGGATTACAGCAAATGAAATCCAACTAGAAACCCAGCAATGATTATGTCACAGCTGTTATCATCTATGTCAAAATATGGATGTCACTGGTTTGAAAGAGAAATTGCTGTCACATTGAACTAACTGGTTGCAAATACAATGTATTCTATAAGAATACAGATAATCTTTACACATGAAACTAATTTGTCATTTTTATATCTGGTCTTTGAGTCCCTGGTTGCGTAAATATTTTATCTATCCAAAAGAAACCAAGTTTTTTGTTCTATCCTCTCTCTTTTGCAAAGAAAATCATCATTTTGTTGGACAGGTAATATGCCCATTGCTGGGAATGAATAATAATCAGTTTTAAGTCGCTTTTGCTAATTTCCCACATTTGTATCACTCTACATATGGGCATATGACCCAGTTCTGCCTAATAACACATAAAGGGAACTCTCTCATGCAGCTTCCATGAAACACTTCACACTTCTCCACATTTCCTTAAAAGCTGTTGGATAAGGACCTGACACTTGGTGCTACCAAAAATATTTGCATGAGATGACAAGTTTTGAGTGGAAAAGGAAATGGCACTGAGGACACCAGAGCAGACCCAGGTCCTGGCTGACCTTGCTGAGCCACTATACTGCCTAGGACTGCCTACCTACAAACTTCTACATGGATAATTCCATCACGGTATTGCTTATACAACTGTATGTTGCATATTGTTATCAGCCAATATGCAACTGTATGTTGCATATTGTATAGTAGCCAAATACATTTTAACTGATACACCTGGTAGATTTTGTTTTTAAAACATGAATGATACCCTTGCATAGCAAATATCAAGATGTCCTCCTAATTATTGGAACGTTTTAAAGATATAAGGAACTGACTTGGAAGAATGTTCCAGAAGCATTCCGGGTTTAAGATATCCCTTGTCATGAATGCCTATATTAATTTACTTGAGCCTAACACTGGAGGAACATGGAATGGCAGGGGGCCAGGCAGAAAAGAGAGTGATGGTGATATATGCATAGAAATCATACAGAGAAAAAAGACTGAATGGAAAGGAATTGGCTACAGTAGCACAGGTGGCACTTCAATATTAACTACGTTTCTGGAGAAAGCAATGAGAATCTCTACAATTCACCCAGCTTAACAGAAAACAGTCACTGTGTAAAGTTGGGGAGGAAGAGAAAAAAAGAAAGCAGGAGGGAGTTAAAGTGCCCACAAACAAACCCTGACTCATTTCAATAGAGTTTCAAATAAGCCCCAGTTTGACAAAAACCTAAAGTTGCTAAATCACCCCACAAAACACATCCTAGGGATGTGTGGATTCAATTACTGAGCAAGAGACCACCAGCAGCAAAGATGTTATTTGTGGAATTTCAATGGAAAGCAAATGTACAGATGTTGGCATAAAAGCTGAACTGTCTGAAATGGAATTGAAGATAGAAATCCAGGGAGAAGATTAGAAGAGATAAAGAATTAAATATGCAATAAAAGAGACATTACATGCATGGCATTGAGCTTGGACAGCCAATGCCTTGTGACACTCAGATACTAGTAATAATGACATACATGGGCTAAAAAAATGGGCGGCAGTAGTGAATAAACAAATACTATATTAAAATCACTATCTCTGTGGGCAGGCAGTAAAAATCATATCATTCTCATTGAAAAATAATTCATTAAACTGCACCCCAGCAGGATATAAAGAACAACACACGGCATACAAAGATATTGAGCAGCAGGGGGCAATAAACTTTATAAAAACTATTAAAGCATGTGCCAAAGCAAGATAATACAAGGAGGAAACAATAGAAATGTCAGCTGAATTTATAAAATAATCATATTAATACATAAGCGCAAACACTATGAAAAACACACATGCTTATCAAGTTAAAATTCATACTCTGCAAAACCACCCTTGAGATGTTAAAGCTGACCTGCTGCAGAGCAGAGAAATAAAAGCCAGCAGGTTGCCATGTGGAAAGGCTGGGCCAGAGGAGCTTCACACCAGGTAACCTATCCAAATGGCATAATTGTTTGCAGGTATCTGAGACATTGGTCCAGGAACAGATGCAAAGGTGAACTGAAAACAGGGCTGCACACATTCTATAACCACTGATGTATGAGCACACTTACAGCTTTACACAGGTAGGCTTAAGCAGCTTTACCTCTAACACCCTTGTCACCCATATTCCTGGGTAGTTCAACAAGCAATTCTATTTGAAGAACCATTCCTGGGTAATTCCCAGCTTATGATCACCTCGAAACACAGAGGGCTTCCCCAGGCCCTTTCTCCAAACTGGTTTCCTTCTGTCCTAGAACCTTTTTGGTTCTCCATGAATTTCCCTCCCTTAGAAATAATTTGTTCGAGATTTGTTAGACCCAATATTTCTGTAAGGCCACATGGAGGACACTAAAAGTGGGGAAAAGGGTTGGGGATTAGACCAGGGAAGAGAGGAAACAGGAAAACCTTGTCTCCCAGGGCATCATGACAAGGTACAGAATGGCGTACAAGACAGTAACGAAACAGAAACGATGACTAAAATTTTAAAAAGGACTTCAAAGATAAACTATACTTAAGAGAACTTTACTTGGAATGATTCTGAAGTGGCCGAAATTAAACTAATGACAAGTGCTTTCAATGAACCCTTCTGATCTCTTCAAAATTATTTCTTAGCGTTTATGAACCTAACTGTGCTACATGGAATCTTCCTCAAACCAACAAGACGCAGAGCAACATAGACAGAACCCAAGACAAGAAGCTTCAGACATCAGTACAGCCAATCAACACCTGCCAGGTGACAGCCTGAAAGTATAGGTATCACTGCATTTCCTAATCAAGCACACATTCACCCACTAAGGCTGTGAGGAACCAGCCCTTCCCATTTATAGCAAGATCCACTGACTCCGCCGTCCCCACCCCTCTCCCCGATCCCTTTCCTTCTTTCTCTCTGTAATTTATAAGGACACTAGTCCATAGCATGACAAACGGCCTACCCAGGTTTGTTTTAATTTTAATTTTTTTCCATGAAGTCATATTCAGGACTTTAAACTTTATGTTTCTGTTCTTACAGAACAAAAAAGACATAACGTTAGGTAAATTTTGTTTTAAAATTCCTGCTGAGTTAAGACTTTAGATTTCAGGCTGGAAATAATTTTTATGACCAAGTTATAAACACCTGAAACTCAGCAGGTGCCACTAAAATGTATAGTCTTGAGATGGTGTGTGGCTTCCCTAATTTCAGAAGTTGATCTAGTTGAAGATAATTTGTTTCTAAAACTGTCAAACTATAAAAGCCACTACATTCCCTTTCAGTAGCTTATAAAGATTAATTGGAAGTAACACATTCATGCCATTTACAGGTCAAAGAAAGTATTTCCTGTTCAAGTAGAGTTTGGCACAACTCAACTATGTATTACATACTACACATGAAAAATGAGATGAAAACCACCAAGAAATAAAGTATCTTGGAATGTCTGTATATTTCTTTCTTTGTTTTAGTATAAGGTCAGAGGTGACAGTGGTATGGTATGGCTCTTTCACTAAAAGACATAATAATTTTTACATAAGATCACAAGATTAAAACTGTTTCTTCTTTGCTCTAATTATTTTTAGATTCCTTTCCCAAGCACCTTGAAGCAACAATTTAAAGATTATTCAGATAATTGATAAATCCTATCTAGCAAAACTGTACCTGTGGAAATAATCCATTAGCAAGTCAAAGTAGAATTTTACAGAACTGATCAGGCAAGGTTTGTGTTTTAGGATGAAAAATTTACAACTTTCAGAAAACTCTAATCACTTTCACCATAACAATATATTTGAGTAATTTCATGTTTTACCTTTTAACCTGTAAATAATACTCAAGTGGTGTTGGGCAGTGTTAATAACTAATAAAATAACAAAATATAAAATGGTTAACTATACAAAATTAAAGGAAAAATAATGATACTTAATAAGAAACTGAACAAATCTTATACATAAAAACCAAAAAACTACTCTGATATGAACTCTTTATTCTGTGTGATAGGCTATGAATAAAACAAATATACACTTTCTTATTCAGTAAATGGAAACCGCAGGTATCACCAATAGGAATAAAAAAAAATAAAAATGCCAAAACCAAAACAAAACAGTCCAACGATCAGATGGAAAGAAAATGACTAAACTTGTTGTCTCTGCCTCACATGGTTTTAGGACTTCCAGTTTTGCACACTGATATCCTGGATACTCTTAATTTAAATATCCCAATATACTGCATATTGTCATTTTATCTGTCACACATTAAATTCTTAAACATACACACATACAGACATTAGATTTTCTTAAAACATGGATTTAAGGCCAAGTCTATAGGAAGAATGGAAATGCTATTTTGATGGGAATCCTATCCATTAGGAATTTCTAAAGACAAACACCACTTGAATTTTTTTTTTTCCAAATTAGACCTAAACTGCCATGCTGATTATTTATTTATGTCATTTGACAGGACTAAAATCAGCCTGTCTCCAAATTTTGCAGCCATCCATACTTTTTCTAATAAGAACTAATTTTACAAGGTCCTTTCTGGCCAAGAAACTTTCAACCACTATAAACTAGTCAGACACAATACAAGATGATTAGACCAGAGTATATAGACTATGTAGCATAAACTGCCAGTGAAACATTATGGCATGCTTCATTTTAATCATGTAGCTTTCATCTTTTTTGAACACCCTTTTAGCATCTCTTGAAAAAAGAGGCTTTGAAAAAGCTGAGCTACTGCTAAACACTATAAGCTGATGCTGCTGTACTGTGCTTTGCCCACGGCTTCCCCACCCCCAGGAAAATAAAACACATCGCCCTCAATACTTTAAGGTCCTATAATTGTTGTCTTAAATGAGACAGCACAACTCTTTTTCAGTTGAAAGGTCAATTTGAATCAGGGCTGAAATGCAATCATGTGCTATATTTAGATTTATCATTATTATAACATATTTAGTGTAATAGTAATCAATTGTAGGCTAACAGAAAACTTTACAGCATGTATTATTACACATTAATTACAGGGTTAATTTCTGTTATGCCGAACACAAATACAATTAAAACAAAATTCGACATTACTGAAAAATTATTACTCACAAAATGTAACAAGCCACAAAATCCCTATTAGCAAAATAACTTCAGTGAGTTCCTTGAAGATGCTTGCAATAAATATAACTTATGTTATATATTAACAGAAATAAGAGATGTATTAGCTTCAGAATATAAGATTTTTCAGAAAGCCTAACGCAAATTCCTAAATTTTGCTTACTTAATGATCATGCTGTTTGTAAAAAATTTTTGTATGAATATAAGATGTCTTATGTAACTAGAGGTTTTTCAATTCCCTAATAAAATGTATAATGGCAAACAAATTTGAATTAAAGATATTTTAAAGATTTATTTTATTTAAGATGCATTAAATAGCATGTTCTCATAACCATAAAATGTTAAAACACAGAATGGTCTTTAATAATGAAGCATAAGACTTAATTATCTTACTATACAGATAGAAAAAAAAAATGCTCAGAGCAGTCAAGATGTTTGCCAAAAGTCAAACAGCTAGCTAGCAACTAGATTTCAGGTCTTCTGACTTTTAGGCCAATGTGCCTTCCATTTTTTCCTTGGGGGGAAAAAAAGAAAAAGATTTAAAAGACAACTGTGACATAATCAAGTGTAAGTTATAATAGTTTACCAAAACGCATATAAAAGAGTTGGTAACATTACAGACAAAAGGCAACAAAGATCTCTGTGGATTTGAAACCACTGAGATCTTGGCAAAGACTTAAAAAGAACTGTCCACCATTCCCCTATAAATGTCTTTGTAATTGTTAATACAAAAACCAGATTCAGCATAATCCTTAGGAAGAAAGCAAAAAGTATTAGACAAAAGATTATCATTAAAATATTCAGAAATGACATTTCTATCTAAGGAGCAGATTCACATAGCAGGTGTGATTCCACTTTCATCTTGAAGCTACATCAAAAGTTATCAGGTTTGCTCCTTGAAGAGCTCTTTCTTCAGCATTGTACTAGAGGTTCTAACCAAAGCAATAAGGCAGGAAGAAGACATTAAAGCTACAGAGTTTTAAAAGGAGTATGTAAAACATTTATTCACCAATGACATGTTCCTATACATAAAAAAAAAAAATCTAAAAAAATCTCCAAAAAAAAAAAAACTTCCCAGAAATAATACCCAATTTAGTTAAGCAAGGTTTCAGGACAAAACATCAGTATATGAGAATCAATTACATTTCAATAAACTCGCAAATATTTCAAAATTAAACTAGAAAACAATTCTGTTCACAATGATCATCAAAAGGTAAGTAATAAATTTAACAAAAGTATAAGACCTATATGTACATTGACACAAAACATTGCTGATAAATATTTTAAAAGATTTAAATAAACTTAGAGATAGATATGCCATGTTCACAGGTTGAAAGACTCAATATTCAAACAGCAAGTCTGCTCAAACTGATCTATCGATTCAGTGGAATTTCTATAAGAGTTGCATCAGGACTTTTTATAGAAACTAACAAATTCATCCTAAACTTGGTACGAAAATACAAATAATCTGGAAGAGTCAAAGCAATTTTTAAAAAGAACAAAGTGGTAGGACTTACACTGCCTGATTTAAAAACTTATTATAAAGGTACAGAAATCAAGATAAAGTGATATTGGCATATGTGTCTACATATATCAATAGAACAAGAGAGAGTTCAGAAACAAACCCTCATGTGTATGGTCAATTGATATTCTACAAAGGTGTCAAGGTAACTCAATAGAAGAAAGGTTATCTTTCCAACAATATTTCTGGAACAATTAGATACACATATGCCAAAAGTATAAATAAACAAACATAGACGTTTGGGTAAATGTTGGGCATATCATGAGCAAAAATTAATTCAAAATGGATCATGGATCTAAACTGAAGAGTTAAAACTATAAAATTCTGGAAGAAAACAAAATTTTGACTTCATATTATACAAAGATTTCTCAGATATGACATCTGAAGTATAATTCATAGAAGAAATAAATGACAAAATGGACCTCATTAAAATTAAAACCTTCATTAAAATTAAAAACTTCTTTGAGAAAATGAAAGCACAACCACAGACTGGGGAAATATTTGCAAGTCATATATCTGACAAAAGATTTGAGTCCAGAGTGTATACAGGCCTTTGGTAATTCAAAGGTAAGACAAAGAAAACCCAATAAAAAATAGGCAAAATATTTGAATAGTATTTATCTGAAGAAGATATAAGAAAGCCTAATAAGTATGTGAAAAGTTGGCCCACACGAAATTGTGTTAGGCAGACTTCTAAGATGACTCCCAAGATTCTCAGTCTCTGGAGTACAGATCCTGTACATCTCCTCTCTTGGTTTTCTTTTTTATTAAAAGACAGGGTTTCACCATGTTGGTCAGGCTGGTCTTGAACTCCCGACCTCAGGTGATCCACCCTACTTGGCCTCCAAAGTGCTTGGATTACAGGTGTGAGCCACCAAGCCTGGCCCATCTCCTCTCTGAGTATAGGCAGTATTTGTGAGTAGGATGAGATTTTACTCCCAGAGTTAGGTTAAATAATATGGCAAAGGAGAAGAGATTTTGCAGATGTAATTAAGGCCATTATTCAGTTGATTTCCAGTTAATCATAAAGGAAATCATCCTTGGCAGGTGTCCTAATCAGGTAAGCCCTTTAAAAGAGGGTCCAACTAGTCCCTAAAAGAGAATCAAAGTGGGAAGGATTCTTCTGCAACCTATCAGGTTGTCAACTTCCTCTGGAAGGAGCCACATGGCAAGACCCCTCTAGGGTGGCCTCTAGAAGCTATGAGCAGTCCCCAGCTGATAGCCAACAAGAAAATGGAGATGTCAGTCCTACAAAATCAATAAACTGAATTCTGCCAACAACCAGTGAGCCTGGAGAAAGAGTTCCTCATATGAGACTGTGGTATCGGGCAAGTTTAATTTCAACCCAGTGAGACCCTGTACAGAGATCCTAGTTAACCCATAACCAGATTCCTAACCCGTGGAAACTGTGAATAAAAAGTATGTTGTTTTAAGCTGCTACATTTGTGGTAATATGTTACACAGCAATAGAAAAACTAATAGAAAATACAAATTAAAACCATGATGAGATACTAGTACACATGAAATAGAATGGCTATAATGAAAGAAAAAAAAAAAATCTGGAACCCTCATACATTGTTAGGAATGTAAAATGGTCCAATCTGATGACTTTAGAAAATTTTGCATTTTCTTTAAAAATTAAACATGCATTTACCATACAGCTCAGCAATTTCACTACTAGGAATCTATTCAGGAGTAACAGAAACGCATTTTTCACACAAAGATTTCTACATGAATGTTCACAGCAGCGTTATTCAAAATAACCCAAAACAGAAACAATCCAAATGCCCAAGAACTGGTGAATAAATAAACAAAACATGGTACATCCATTCAATGAAATACTTCTCAGCAATAATGAGGGGAACAGATTATAGACTACAGTATGCTGTAAGGGGCGTATCATGGTTATGAGATGACTAAACAACCTGCAAGGCCTAAATTACGTGTCACTTCGAAGTATGACGCAAACTGACCTGGGAAATTCCCACCCTGGCCAGGGGATTAATGGGTCTTTATAACCACAGAACCTAAAAGCTCTCCTTGCTCTGGAGACAAGGCCACCTCAGAACAGATGCAACTTTCATGAACCTTAAAGTTTATCCTTACAAGAACAGTTTAAACTCTCTTATGAACAAAATGCCTGGCATCTGACTCAGACTGAATATAGGTATAAAACGCGGGGAGAATCCCCCAAACTCTGAGAATAGTTTGCACCAAGAGACACTCTCAGTCAGGCAGCCATTTGACCCCTGACTGCATCTAGTCCATGTCATTTTAAACCTGATCCTGCAGTCCACTACTCAGAATAAACTGTCTGGATCAGATGATAGATCTTTTAGTTCTTTAAGGAGTCTCCCACTACTAGGTATCTACCCAAAGGAAAAGAAGTCTTTATACGAAAAAGATACTTAATATGCATGTTTATAGCAGCACAATTTGCAATTGCAAAAATATGGAACCAGCCCAAGTGCCCATTAATCAACAATAGGATAAAGAAAACGTGGTACGCACATGCATACACACACACACACACACACACACACACACACACACACACAGACTATTACTAACCCATAGAAAGGAATAAAATAATGGCATTCACTGCAACCTAGATGGAATTTGAGATTGTTATCCTAAGTGAAGTAACCCAGCAATGGAAAACCAAACATCACATATCCTCACTCATATGCGGCAGCTAAGCTACGAAGATGCAAAGACATAAGAATGATACATTGGACTATGGGGAAAGGTTGTGGGGTGGTGAGGGACAAAATATTTTATGTTGGGTAACGTATACACTGCTCAGGTGATAGGTGCACCAACATCTCAGAAATCACCACTAACGAACTTATTCATGTAACCAAACACCACCAGTTCCCCAAAAACTTACTGAAATAAAAAAATTAATTTTTTTTTTTTAAAGGATAAACTGCCTGAACATCAGATGGTGCCATAGCCTCATCTTTGACTCAAATCACACTGAAGGGGAAAGTCTCCCTGGGGAACCTGGTTAAATAAGACTACAGAGGCCCGGTGCAGTGGCTCATGCCTATAATCCCAACACTTAGGGAGTCCAAGGCAGGTGGATCATGAGGTCAGGAAATTGAGACCATTCTGGCTAACACAGTGAAAACTCATCTCTATTAAAAATACAAAAAAATAGCTGGGTGTGGTGGCACTTGCCTGTAGTCCCAGCTACTCAGGAGGCTGATGCATGAGAATCGCTTGAACCTAGGAGGTGTAGATTGCAGTGAGCCGAGATCGTGCCACCCAACTCCCACCTGGGCAACAGAGTGAGACTCTGTCTCAAAAAAGACTGCGGGGGTCTCCCAACCCCAAACATTATGCTAAGTAAAAGCAGTCAAGCACAAAAGACTACATCTTATATGATTACACTTATATGAATTTTCTAGAAAAGGTAGAACTACAGAGAAATGCAAAGTAGATTGCTGTTTGCCTGGGATTGTGGTTCAAAGCAGGGATTGACTGTAGATAAGCATGAAGGAACTTTCTATGATGATGGAAGTCTTTTAAAAACTGGATTGTTGTGATGGTTGCACAACTATAAATTTACCAAAAATTTTCTAACCGTACATTTGCAATCAGTGAATTGCACAGTACATAAAATATACTTCAACAAAGCTTTTAAAAGTGAAAAAAGAGGTCATAATAAAACACTATTATAAATATGAACAAAACAGTGGGATGTTTGTACTGTGCTATAATAAGACAAAGTGAACCTGCCATACTGACTTTCTATTTCTAAATATTCACATGTCAAACATTGACTCAATGGCAAGTCAACTTTTCGACACTTTATTCATATACAACATTAAGAATTTATTTTATAATCTACCGAAGAATTTCTCTCTCCCATTTACATGATACTTTGATTCAAAATTTTCCAGGGGAGAATTTTGACACATATCCTATCTAAAAGAAGACATTAATAGTCAAATAAGGCCACATCTCCTTTAAAACTCCTTTACTTATATAAAGGAGTTTTTTCTGATTTCTTCCCAATTGCTTCAGTAAAATGGACTTAAAGCCATGCCAGTAAGTGGGAATTAATTGGAAATGACGCAGATTTAGTTATGTCACATCTACTCTACTAAAGTAACTTTTAATGAGTATGTTATATATTTTTCAGTCTACTTCTTAACTGTTTGGAGGCTTTACTTAATAATGAAATAAAATCAGTGCATCCAAATGAGCACACATTCCCAAAGATTCTTCCACGTTAAATGCAATGGACTCTCAGGCAAACAAAAAAGTCTGGGTTTTAGTCTCAGTTTTCCCACTTAAACTTGTTAGACAACCTCAAGATAATCAAAATACTGTTCTGAGCCCTGGTTTCCATATTTGTAAAATAAAATTAAAAATAATACTTGACCTACTTACTTCATAAGATTTGCATGTGGACTAAATATAAGAATATAGGTAAAAATGTTTTATAAATTAAAGTAGTATATAAAAATCAGCTCTTTAGAAAGAGCAAAAGAAAAGTATGATGAAAATGTTAAACATCTGTTTGCTAATTCCAGGGCAACTGCACAATTTTCTTCTTCATCAAAGCATACAGTAGTCACATCAATCCATAAAATTATTTCAAGGCACTTAAAGCCTTTCATATGTATCATCTCATTTATGTTCAGAATATCTTCTTTTTTAAAAAAATTTATTTATTTTTACAGACCACACCAGAATAGGATATGTTCAGAATATCTTTGATGTGAAAACGACTGTTTCCACTTTAAATAGTGAAACTGGTTAAAACGAAAAGTTAAACGACCAGTCTCAGCATCATGAAATGCCCACCAATGCCCCATTCTGTTTTCTATCTTCAACTAGGACTGCAGATGCTCTGGCTATTGTATGCATATTGTGGCCACAGGTGACAGACCAAATTTGTATATTTTGTTGCATTCTGTATTATTTGCTTAGCAATTGAAGGAGAATTGCATTCTCCTTCTTTCCTTTGTTATCTTTACAGACAAAATATCTAATTGTCAGGGAAAGCAATGAAGTGCCAATAAATATACTGGCATAACCTTGCAGGCCATTATAAAGGAATTTTTTTGTTGTTATTTTTGAGAAAGAAGCTGTATAGTTCAGGAGGCAGTGAGACCAACCCGTGTTTGCTTGGCACCTGGGTCCTAGTGAAACAATTCAACTGACTTGTAAACAGGCATGATGCCATCCAGCCATATGGGTGCACACATTTGCTGCCAAGTGACCATGTAGAAGAATCGGAAGCGTTTGTTGAGGGCAGCAGTCCCAGTATGAGACATCCAAACAGCTGTCTACCCTGAGATTCATACGCTTGTGGTTAAGGGGACGTGACATGGTTAATCTACGTTGGATTAATTTAAAAAAAATAAAAATCAGCTTCCTTGGACCCAAATGATCAGTTCTGTACATGGTTGAATCATCTAACATACTGTCCTCTATGTGCTTGCCTTTCTTCCTCTAAAACTCATGATGTATTTCTATTTAATGGCTTTCCAAGGTGTCTAACTACATTCCATGATATTGATCAAATATTTGAAAAGAAAAATAGTCTCCATAAATCCTGGTAGCCTACATCCTTAATCTGAATTTTTTAGAAATATGGCCATATTTATCTTTGTAAAGATAAGTATCATTATGGAGAGATGCTGGCAAACTTATTTTAGTTAAGAGGTCAAGCCAAGCAACTGAGCCACACTAAGAAATTTAGTTACAGAAAGAAATAAAATAACTTTGAGAAGTTTACTACTATAAAAATTTTGTTTACATTTCATGTTTGGAGCACCCAGAACCTTGTATTACTTTAAATGGGGAGAGGCTTGCTCCCTGAAAGTTTTATGTAGAACCATCAAAGATTTTATTTGCATACTCAGTATAAAAAACATAGGCTAAAACATTTTCAGCAGCAAGCACTGCAAAGGAAATTACACAAGCAGGTTTTTTCCCCAGGTTTCTAAAGGTATCATAAGGAAGAGCATTTCATTTTGGGACAGTATCACTATAGGGCAGGGAATCAGATCTAAACCCACTTCCGAGAGTACACATAGGGACAGACGAGGCAACTTATTCTACAGAATGGCCCTGTGCCTTATTTAAGAATATTGTACTCATCCAAAATGCAGACGTGACCAAGAAAACTGTGAAAAGCGTCTCTGAAGAGTCAAAAAAGATGTCACAATGTTCAAATATTTTATTCAGAGCAAACCCCTTCTGTCCTCTATCAGATCTGGTTTATGCTTAGCTTATCCATGGTTCCAGCAATCCTAGGTGTCCAAGCTGAAAGCGTATCTGAAGCAGCAAATTAAACAGGAGTCCCAGAAACAGTAATAGCACTGTGGAGTTGTAGCTGACAGTAAGGGGGAATAGAAAAAAGGGTGCGGGGTGGAGGGGGGGGGAGATAAACAACAGGGAAAAAAGCCCTGAAAATGCACTATAATCTAGGCCAATTTGGTATATAGTCAAAGCCGTTCTCATAGTCCAATGGTCCCTAAGGATATCACACCATATTATTTTCATGGTAATGAAATGCATACATAATGATGCTGCTAAGTCATAAAGAAAAGGCTCAATTATCTTCCACACAAAAAAATTCTTTCCAAAATGATTTAAATAAAAAAGAAAAAGTTTGTGATTAAAGAAGAGGCCCCCTCCTTTATCCAAAATAATTTCCTTTACTTTCCAGATAGTTGAAGTTTTCTTGTACATGTACTATATTCACATGTATAAATTATGAACAACTTTATAGCCTTAAAAATGTCTCGGTACTGATGAGATCTTACCCTGATAAGATGATTCCTGATTTACAAGCTTGAATTTTAAGAGTTACGATGCAGCATATAAAACGTTATTATAAATCGCAGCTCACTGCTATCCTTAGTACTATGCCAGTTTGAGGAATGTTTTATCTTCTTCACACTAAATCACCTAAATGTAAATAGTTTAAATTTTGGCAACTTTTGTTTCCTCTTTTCAACCTCAACCTTTAAAATACATGCCTTCATTAGAATGCATTCCTCCTTCACACCAGCAAATAATTAATTATTCTTCATAAATAAGTAAAACATCTCTTTAAGGCTAGGTCACTGCTCAATGGAAATTATAAATTGCAAGCTTCTCTCCTTGTCCTCACAAACAAATAAATCCAAGAAAAACAGACTCTTTGAATAACCTTTTCCATAAAATTCTAGTCCCTGACCCTCCAAACTGAAAGTTAAGTGGCTATCAATTTATTTATCGGCCTCTGAGAAGGCCTCTGGAACAGAAGTCCAAAAACTATAAAAATGCACCTATGAAGACAGAAAAGGAGATTTTAGTCTTATTTTATACTTTCAGATATTTAGTATACAGTGAATAGTTATCTTTCTAAATAATTAAATTGCAAATTGAAGGAATTATGAACTTAAAGAGTGTACCGAACTCTAATTAGATCATTAATATGGCCACCAGAGTGTTTATTATGCGCCTGGCATCACACCTGCTGCTTAACGTTATCTCACTTAATCCTCACAACAGCTCTGTAAGAGTGACTTGCCCAAAGTCACATAGCAATTGTACTAACATGAACCTGGAGATCATTCAGAGAACACAAATGTTTTTAAAAACCAACAAATTTGCTATCGTGAACAGTGCTGCAATGAACATTCGTGTGCATGTGTCCTTATAGTAGAATGATTTATAATCCTTTCGATATATACCCAGTAATGGGATTGCTGGGTCAAATGGGATTTCTATTTTTAGGTCATTGAGGAATCGCCACACTGTCTTCCACAATGGTTGAACTAATTTACATTCCCACCAACAGTGTAAAAGTGTTCCTATTTCTCCACATCCTCTCCAGCATCTGTTGTCTCCAGATTTTTTAATGATCGCCATTCTAACTGGTGTGAGATGGTATCTCAATGTGGTTTTGATTTGCATTTCTCTAATGACCAGTGATGATGAGCATTTTTTCATATGTTTGTTGGCCTCCTGTACATCTTCCAACCCAAATGTCCAACAATGATAGACTGGATAGGGAAAATGTGGTACATATACACCATGGAATATTACACAGCCATCAAAAACGATGAGTTCACGTCCTTTGTAGGGACATGGATGAACCTGGAAACCATCATTCTCAGCAAACTGACACAAGAGCAGAAAATCAAACACCGCATGTTCTCACTCATAGGCGGGTGTTGAACAATGAGAACACATGGACACAGGGAGGGGAGCACTACACACTGGGGTCCGTTGGGGGGAAATGGGGGAGGGACGGTGGGGTGGGGAGGTGGGAAGAGATAGCATGGGGAGAAATGACAGATACAGGTGAGGGGATGGAAGGCAGCAAACCACACTGCCATGTGTGTACCTATGCAACAATCTTGCATGTTCTTCACATGTACCCCAAAACCTAAAATGTAATTAAAAAAAAAAGAAAGAAAGAAAAAAAAAAAACAATAAATTTAAAGGGGAGGAAGTAGAGCAAGCACACTTGTGCAGTGTTTTTTGTTGTCGTTGTTGTTATTGTTTTTGTTCTGTTGCCCAGGCTGGAGTGCACTGCGTGATCTCGGTCACTGCAACTTCCACCTCCCAGGTTCAAGTGATTCTCCCACCTTGGCCTCTTGAGTAGCTGGGACTACAGGCATGCACCACCTCACCTGGCTAATTTTTGTATTTTTAGTAGAGCTGGGTTTCACCATGTTGGCCAGGCTGGCTTGAAGTCCTGACAAGTGATCCACCCACCTTGGCCTCTCAAAGTCCATGCAATATGTTTTTTATTTATTCAGGGAAGTATTTATTTTTCCTAATACGTGTCAAAGCATCTGCAAGGGATAAAGGGTTGCTCATTGCTACAGAACAATAATATACATTAATGTAACACGTATGTTGCAGGCATTGTTTTAAGTACTCTCTCTCTCTCTCTCTCTCTCTCTCTCTCTCTCTCTTTCGCTCTCTCTCCTCTCTCTCTCTCTCTCTCCCTCTCTCCCCAAATTTAACCCTCAAAACAAGCTTATGAAAAGGGCTTACTTACTAAAGGTTTCTTCATTATAATTCTGTATTTACAACAAGGGCTTCCCATCACACTTAGAATAGAACCCAACCACCCCCCATCCTAGAAGGGTGAAGGATCGTGCCCCCGTCTACTCTGTTGTGCCGCTACCCACCCCACCAACCTCCCCTGAGACTATCCTGTCACTTTCTACTCTCAAACTACACCGGTTCCTTTTCCTTTCAATTCTCCTGGAAGACACCAAGTTAGTTTTCACCTGAGAATTTCTGTGTTTGCCGCTACCACTTGATTGCTTTGTCTCCAGACTTCTTGTGGCTGGTTCCTTCTGCTCCTCAATCCAAATGCCAACCCAGAGAGGCTTTCGTTGCCACACAATCAAAAGTAGCACATCTGTCCCTAGTAGGTTACCTCTATCACAACAGTACAGGCTTCATTTCTTTATTGTACTTATCACTACTCCATGTCATACTGGTAGTGGATTTGCTTGTTCCCTGCTGTCTGTTCCTCCCACCCCACTCCAGCTAAATGAAAGCCGGGGAGCAGGGAGAAGCAGGTGGAGTGGGGCTGGGGGTGGGGTAGGGCTTGCCATGCAGCACATGCCCAAGTATCCACTGTGTGAATGGATGTGTCCATTCCTTAAGGCAAGTAGCAAAACGTCATTCCTGAGCTATCAATTTAGGGAGTTTTGATGGTAACATTTACCTGAGTGATAAGGAATAATGTGCAGAGAGCAATAAAATCTAATGCCAAAAAATAGAGAAAAAGCCCTTACATGTTTGGAACTTAAACAAGACACTACTAAAAATCTTTTGAGTTACATATTAAATCAAATAAGAGATCTCAAATGATTCTGAGAGGAATAATGTTGAAAAAAATGTGTCAAAATTTGTGAGACACCACTAAAATGGTACTTAGGGGGAAATACACACCTATCTATAAATACGAATTTTAGGAAACACAGAAGTTAAAGGAGTAAATATTCATCTTGAGAATTAGGAAAGGCACAACTGAGAAAACCCAAAGGAACAAAGAAAATAGAAAATAAAGGTAAAAACATAAATAAAACAGAGAAAAAAGAAAAATAAACAAAACTATTTTAATAAAGTGAACAAATAAGAATATGCAGATAAGCCTAACCTCAAAACACTGGTAAATAAGAAAACATAGAAGAAAATGGAAAAGATACACATATCATTTAAAGAAAAGAAAAAGTGATAACCACAGTCACAAAAGCAGCTCTCAACATGAGAAGAACCGTGTTTGGATCGCTTGGAGCCCAGCCCGGGCAATTTCATTCCACAGTTTCCATCATAAAATGATAGCTCAACATCACTTAGAAGTAAGTTTTTTTCCACTAAACTTCTTAAAATAAACTTTTTATGTCCATTACACTTTTAAAACACATCCATCATAATTATTTCTAGTGACAATAGAATTGTTGAGTATTTGGAAAACATAAAATAACGGAGAAGAAATCTAAAAGCTACCCTAATCCCAGAGATGGTATGTATATGCAGATTATGCAGGTTTGTTACGTAGGTACACATGTGCCATGGTAGTGGTGTGCTGCATCCATTGCCCTGTCATGTACATTAGATATTTCTCCTAATGCTGTCCCTCCCCAATCTCCCGACTCCCAGCTATTCCTCCCCTAGCCCCCCATCCCCCAGGCCCCAGTGTGTGATCACAGACACAGGGAGGAGATGGTTTTACTGTGTGGCTAAGAGATATGAAACCAAAATACTGGCAGAAAAAAAGAAACCTGATTATTAGTAGACTCATAATTATACTAATAAAACATTGGGTGGTATGTTTTTGAAATGCACTGATCAATTATTTTGTCTTTATTTCTCACTATTCCTCTTCATGCACTCTCCAATCCAGCCAACCGCAGTAACTTCATGTTTCCGTAACATGCATAGTGTTTTAATGCTTTCATTCTTTTACTCATCTGATTTTTTTTTCTACCTGCAATACCATCCTTCTCATCTCTACCTGTTCAAATTTTACTCCTCTCTATGAAGAAACTTCCCCTTATTTCGTAGATGGAAATAATTTCTCTCTTCTTGGAATCCTTCTAGACTGCCTGTGGCTCTGCTGTGGCATTTACAGTACTATAATGTAATATAGCGTTCTTTGCATGATTATTTTCTGAATATACGCTTTAAGTTTCCTGCTCCATACCCCAGAGGAACAGATCACTTCATGTGTATCTTTGTTTTCTTTACAACATCTAACCTAGCATCAGAATTTGTATTTAAGTAATCTGTATTTAAGCCAGGTATTTAACACAACCTCTGAGGCTCAGTTTCCTCAGATAGAATTTTGGAGCTAAAAATAGTTCTTAATTCTTGGTGTTGAGATTAAATAAGCATATGTACATACAACTTTTAGCACAGCACGTCATACATGGTATGCATTCAATATGATAGTGCATTCAATAAGTGGTGAATAAAATAATATCTAACATTGGCTGAGAAAAGGTACAGAAGCCTTTCAAACATTTGGGTAATCAAATAATCAAAATCAGCTGTTAGCAAGCTATATCTATATTAACATTTTGCCAAATTGCAGCAATTTTAAAATGATATCAATGTTTAAATATGTCATCAATTTACTATCAGCTTGCCTAGAAAAAAAAGAAACACTATTATATTAAATATATACATCAATTACAACACATATTTACAATTTCAGAGACATCTGAATTACAGAAATGCAGGAATTTCCATATCATATCCCTATCCTGTCTTCTAGCATGTCAGTTCTTTGCACATACATCCCCACTGTTCTGAGAACAACAGTGAACATCCACCACCACCTAGACATGCACACCTGCTGCCAACATGTCTTTGCAAACTCAGTTTCTCTGCAAATTTCTGGAACCCGTGGTCTGTCCTTGCCATTGTATCAGAAACAAACTCTCACGATGGTGCAAGAGACCACATCTCCCATTGCCCACGTCTGTTGGGCATTCCTCCTGCTCATTTTCCTTCCCAGTGCCACAGCTTTTCAAAATTTTGACGACTTCTCTCTCTCTAAATTATACTCTTACTGTATTGATACTTATACTGGTAGGCTAAATTTTCACGTTTTATAATTTGCAAAGCTTCTACACATAATAATCCATTTAATTGTCACGCATGCGCACAAAAAGCTTGTGAGATTTAAAAAGCAAACGAAAACAAGCTTTATTGGTCCACATTTCTCCGATGAGGAGATGGAGGCCCTGAAAAGAATTCCTGACTTGCCAAAGTTCACAGAGCTAAAGTATAAAAACGGCTAGGTGTTCTTAATCCAAATACAATGCTTTCGGTCTTAAAATTTGGTTTCAGCTGTTCTCTATTTTCTTCTGCATTCTCTGCTTCCTTCACTGACTTTTACTCCCTTCTGAAGCCACAGATAATGCTCATAACACTTTGTGTCTCTCTTTTTTTCCGTTTCACCACAGCTTTAGGTTTTAAATATAATCTCGACACGGACGAGCCCTGTGTCTGTCCTGCACTGCAGTTCATTGTTTCTTACTCTATGTGGACATTTCCATTCATACATTGTGTCATCACTTTAAATAAAATTTACTCATGGGTGGCGGGGAAGCAAATTCTGAAATACAAAACAACTGTCTTATTTTCTAACCACTGTAACAAATGAAACAGAAGCTTCCATCCTATTCTCGAATACCCTAATTATTTAAGGAAACTCTTTTCCCTTCTTGATCAAACACTTTAGAGAATATTAATATAACTACATTTGGTAACTGAGGGTTGATAGTAAAGAATAACGTTAAAATTTTTGAAAAGGTAATCTTTTCACCATCAGATTGGCTTATCATAGAAGGACAGTTACCAGAAGCTAGAAAGGGTAGTTGGGGGCTGGGGGCAGAAGTAAGAATGGTTAATGGGTACCAAAAAACCCAGAAAGAATGAGTAAGACCTACTATTAGATAACACAACAGGGTGACCGTAGTCTAACTTAATTGTACCCCCTCTTTTTTTTTTTAAGATGGAATCTTGGTCTGTCACCCAGGCTGGAGTGTGGTGGTGCAATCTTGGCTCACTGCAACCTTCACCTCCCAGGTTCAAGTGATTCTCCTGCCTTGGCCTCCCAAGTAAGTGACAGACACCCATCACCACACCTGGTAATTTTTGCATTTTTAGTAGAGACAGGGTTTTACCATGTTGGCCAGGCTGGTCTCGAACTCCTGACTTCAGGTGGTCCAGCTGCCTCAACCTCCCAAAGTGTTGGGATTACAGGCATGAGCCACTACACCCAGCCAATTGTAAATTTTAAAATAACTCAGAGTGTAATTGGATTGCTTGTAACACAAATGATAAATGCTTGAGAGGACAGATACCCCACTTTCAATGATGTGATTCTTTCATACCACATGCTTGTATCAAAACATCTCATGTATCCTATAAATACACATATCGACTATGTGCCCATAAAAATTAAAAATTAAATTAAAAAAAATTGGTTCATCAAACCTTACCAGCTGATCTGGTGTTCACTCCTTACCTAGCCACTATCCACATATGACTATATGGTTTAAAATAACAGTCAAATTATCTATCTGCAGATGACTGTACCCCGTGGGCATGGCCACACAGAGTGTACCAGGTAAATATCATCCCTGTTCATGCTAATATAACTAACTCAGCACAACCCCAAAAGACAACTTTAGAACTAAACAAACAATAACAGTGATGAACTGTAACATCCAGGGCTTTGAAAATCATGAAAATGTAACACATTTTGAATTTTCAAAAGAACCCTACAAACTGAGAATCTGTATTATTCTCAATCATTATTCTAAATTTGATGGTAGCAAGCACACACAAAAAAACAAATATTCAGGAGTTCTCAAAATTCCGGAAAGCATCAAAGAAGGATACCAAAAGAGCCATATATACTACTCTATAAAATTTGTAATACAAATTTTGCTGTAGCTATAAATAACTATCAAAAGTAAAGAAACAGAAATCTCTATTTCATTAAGTTCTCTATCTCTATGAAATCTTCTAGCATAAAACAAAATTTTAATGACAACACAATCCCTGTAGATAATCAGAAGATTTTCACAGTAATAAAACAGGTTAGCTCGCAAAACCGTTGTGTTTGGTTCATCATAAGATACTATTTAGGGTACATAATCCTGAAAGGGCAATCCGATAATCACACTAGAAGCAATTTTGTACAATACTAGTGCTGAAAAGTCAATTTAACTTTCCAGCTTTATAAGACTTTGTTATTGCTATTGTTAATTATTTCTCATTTAATGGAAAATTGGCAAGAAGGTCCCCGACTGTCATTTTAAATCTGCAGTAATATCATGTGAAGCTTTTCGTCCTTATTCCCAAGTCCTGGATTATCAGAGTTAAATGGCAGATCCGGCGTTACAAAAGCTCAGGGGCAGGCACTGTTACACAAATTGCCAATTCAATTAACAGTGTGCAAATGGTCCACTGGCAGACTGCAGGAAGGACAGCCATTTTGGCAAGTGTCATTCCTAATTTATCAAACTGTCAAACCTTCCACTCAGGTGCCTGCGGTCACTGTCTGCTTCTTACTGCTACGTTGTAAAAGCTGCAGGAAGCATTCTTGTAGCTTGACAAGGCACAATACTCAAAACTGATTTTAAAATCAAATGTACAGTTGTCTTAATTATTCTCAGTATAAATGATGTTTTAATTACAAAAACAGAGTGGGAATATTATGTCAGGAACAGATACTAGGTTCACATAGGAAGACAAGAACATGCTACCTGCCTGTCTTGAGAAGTGAAAGAGGAAGGATAATTTATACTAGAATGATGTATTAAGCCATATAATTTTTTAATTTTACTAAATAATGGCATAAGCCCTTTTCCTCCAAATTTATACAGTATTACTTCTTAATGTAAATTGAACAGTAAACTTTTCTCCCTATAGTTGTTCCCATGCTTTTGAAATCATCATGAGGAGTGTTCAGCAAGTGACACTTGTATTCTGAGAGTCCTTTTCCACCACACCCTTCACCTTGATTCTAAGTGTCCTCATTTACATAATTCCTCATACACTGATGCTCGATTAAAATTTTATAAGAAACATAACATACAAAGTTGTTACCATCTTCCATATATTCACTATTTCAGCAACTATTTACTGAACATCATGGTCAGTGCCAGAGTAAAGGTAAAAAGTTGTTTGGGATGACTGATTGGAGTATTTCAGCAAAATTTTTTCTCTGCTACTTATTTGACATTCTTCATAGTCAATAACCCATTCTCTGAGAATATCAAAAAGATATCCAACAAAGGGGAAATAAATTATTTTCATTATGAAATTATTTCTTCCTTTCTCCACAAACATAACTGTAACACTCTGTCAGGTCAGGAGAGGAGGTGTGAGGGATGTAAATAAAATATGTAGATCAATGAGACAATAGCTCATAGTCTATTAGGCTGTCCCGGAGAGACCTTTGGGTGAATAATCTTGGAGAGTCTGATGCGCTGTAAAGCATTCTTTCAACAAATAATTATTGAGTACCTGTATGTGTCAGGTGCTACTGTAAGCCAGACAAACTTAAATGAGTTACACATGGCCCCTTTCTTTGAGGAGCTATGTCTTAGTAGAGAGAAGTGATGGTGACCTACGAAAGAGAAGAAACGAACTTAATTTATAGGTAGAACCTCTAGTACTAGGTAGTAGCACTTTCTGATTAGGTAAGTCAGAAAAATCTCTGATGATTTTTATCAAGAGGGTCAGATGTGCAAATAGGCAGAAAGTACCTATATCTCCATGGTCAGAGTATAGAATGCTACCTAAGGGGAAGGATATCCTACACCAAAACACCTCTTCTACAACCTGAAATTTCACCATTACCAAGTCATTCCTTTGCCTCTATTCACCTTTTCATTTTTGGTTCACCTACTGTAGTTTTACCTATCAATTTTTATGAGCTCATAAGAATTTTTAGTTAGACATGAGATGAAAACAGGGAGAGAGTCCAGGCCTATGAAAATGGAAATTTAAAAAAACAAATGTTTAGCAAAAAACGCAAGGATGAGGAAACTTCAATGACAGACTTCTTTCGAATTTTGCTTAAAACAATGTTTATCTTTACACATACACACAGATATGAAGGTATATACATACATAACATATACACATATATGCATAGGATACACAAACCCAAACTTATACAAAACAATTAGGAAAAACATAATTGCTCAAAAATGCAAAAAGTACATCTGAATACCAGTCTTATAATTTGGCAGCCAGTTTATAGATTAAAAAAATACAATCAATCATTCTACAGTTCTGTTACCACAACACATCAACCTAGGTATATGCCTTTAACCAAAGGGTAATGACAAAGGCAATGGGAGTCAGAAGCATGTCACAGCATCAAACCCTGCAGGCACTACAATTCACTGAACGGCAACTTGATGTTATCACTGTCAGTAATTTTCATCAGTCTGGGTCCAATTTAATCAATAAACCTTTAGCTAAGTGTCTACCATATTCATGGCACTATACTAGGGATCCACTATGGAGGCAAAAAGGTCCTTGCGCTCAGAGGGCTTATATTTCTACTGCTCTGCAAAGCAAAGCTGTCTCTGGCAGGACCAGACCCCTTCCCCTCTCAAAAAATCTGACTGGCTCATTCAGTCTTGCAGGTTTTGTCAGCTGTCGGCGGAACGCTGGCCACCTCTTATCTGTCTAACCCCTTTCTGTTTCTCAAGGCTACGCATAGAATTTTCATTTGTGAGACTAGCAACACAGCTGATTTGGCCTGTGTCTTGAGAACTTTCCAGTTATTGGACAATATCACCTATATATTGCCTTATGTTACATATATGCACCTAAATAAAATAATAATAGTAACAGTGACTAATAGTAGAGACTCACACACTGACCACCTACTTTGCGCTCAGCTCTCTTGTGAGAGATTTACATGCATTACCACACACAAAGAGGCTGGGATAATCAATAACTCCATTTTACAGTGGAGAAACTGAGGCTGAGACCTGCCAAGTCATCTGTTCAAGGTGACTCAGCCAGGAAGTGGCAAAGCCAAGGGTCAGGCAGTTTGGCTCCAAACCCCATGCTGTCTTTCTGCTGTGTTATTATGCCTATGGACATCAAGTACATTAACCCTCACATTTCCCCAAGCAGAGTGTAAAGGCCATATTGTTTTACTCTTACTCATAATGAGGCTGGAGAATAAGAACAGAGGTATGTCTTACCCGGGTTACTTCAGGAGTTACAGAAAAAGCCAAAAAGACAACCCGGAACACTCTATTTCCCATTGTTTCCCAGCCCATAGTACCTCTTGAGGATAAATTCCATCCTATTTTGAAGCCCATGCTGTAGTGGTCAACTCTAGAGTATCTACAAATCTGTACAATCTTGCCTTGAAGTTATTTTGAACTAATTAAGCAGAATGGGCTCTAATCATTGGTTGATATTCCTTGCTATCTATTATTTACTTTTATTCCCCCATGAAGCCTGATGTCTGGTAGGAAGTCTTTTATACTAAAATTTAATTACCTCTTCCACCCTAGGGGAGGTGTGCAAAGCCCTGATAACAAAATAAATACACGAAGGTTAAAGAAACTCATCTTAGTGTGGTGCTTCGCATCACTCTGAGAAGCAATGTTCTCTGCAGTTTGTAGGACAAGGAAAGCATGCAGCGTGGAGGCACCAGTTGGAGAGGCTGGAGGATGTTCTAGCCAGCCCTGAACTCAGTCCTTCAAACTGTCATCTCCTTATTTTGTTTGAGGTGTCTATATCTAACCATCTATCTCACCACTACACAATGATTAACAAAATGCTAGTCAATCCACAAACACATGCCTTACTTTCCTACAAAGAAATGAAATTAATTTCCCTACCTGTGTATAGAAATAAGTCTTACCAAATGACATCTGCTTCATGCACGCATTGAAGATGCACTGAATGTACTTCCCTCTGCCACATCAGGTGCTGTGGGTGACACAGGTGTAAACATCACAGTTCCTGTCCTCACCGAGCAGGCCATCTAATGTGGGGAGTCGAATCACGTCCTGTGTCGACATTCTCCTTTCTGCCTCAATGGCACCGTGTCTGAGGAGATGCTCATGACGTGAACAAGAGCAATGACTGTTCAACCAGTCTGTATTTCTGGTCTCTCTGACACCTGGTTACCAGAGCAATCTGTCTAAGAACAACCCTGATCTTTCCCCAAATCAAAAACATTCTAATTTTCCTCACTGACTACTAAATAGAAATGTATCATCTCCAGGCTGTCATTCCAAGCCCAATTGTCAGCCCTCTCTCTCACTCTTCCTCTACAGGAACCATACTCCAGCAACACTAGACAACTCTCTTACCTAAGCACACAGTGTTTTTCTTTCACCCCAAATGATGTGCATGCTATTCTCTTTCTGCAAAGTGCTCTTTTACCCACTGACATTATACCCTATCTTTGTTGGCTTCTCCAACCCTACTTCCCCTACAAACTCCCTCCCGAACTACCAGGCACACTAGGAAGGACTCTCTTTCCCTTAAACTCTACCCTGCTTTAGTGATACCTCCCATAAGGCATTGGTCATAATCTGGCTTTGATTCATTCAGTCAGAGAACGTTTCTTGAATACCTACCACGTGCCATGAACAGGTAATAAAAAGATGAAAACTAAACATGTTCACAAAAAGTTCATAATGTATCTGGAGAGGCAGACATGCAAACAACTGATAAGTCAATGTGGCAAGTGCTCCGTGCGGGGTTTCTCAACCCTGGTCCTATCGGTATTTGGGGGATTATGGGAGGTTGTCCTGTGCATCAGGTAAAGAGGAAACAGTACAAAGAAAAGTGAACTTCCCTCTGTACGCTTTAGATGAATGGATTTTTTTTTCTCCAATCCTATAGAGCCTCAACTACTTAACCAGTAAAATAGAAACAATAACTCACTTACTGTGGAATTTTGTTAGGGGTAAGTAACCAGCATAGTGCCTCACAGAGGTACTTCATACAAGCGACTTTCCTTCTCTCCTTCTGTCACTGCATGACGACAGGGGCTGGCTCTTACTCACCATTACACAATTTATATGATCGCATCTGATAGATCATAGAGCATTTTAATTGTAGTTTTAAATATTTGGCAGACTAAGGATGGCTGCAAATTATTTCTTGCTTCTCTCATCTATTTTGCCTTCCCTTGATTCTAGGTTGGCCTTGTGACTTGCTCTGACCAACAGAAAGGGGTAGAAGTGACACTGTGTTAGCTCCTGCCTAGCCTTTATATGGCCAGGTAACTTCTGCTTTTGCTCTGGTAGAAGCCAGGTGCCACATAAGAAGTCTCACCACTCAGAGACCTCTATTATGAAAAAGCCCAAACTATCCAAGTGGAGAGGCTACATGAAGGAAAATCTACACACTCAACTGACAAGCCCAGCCCATATGCCAGGTGAATGCTGTCGCACAGTCTCAGGCAAGACTGACTAACAGGAAACCCTCCAGTCAATCCACATACCATGAACAATATTAAATCACTATTACTGGAAGAGACTTACTTTGGGGTCCTCTGTTATATAGCACGAGATAACTAAAACTAATGTGCACAGTACAACTGGAGGATATAACACTATAGATTCTAAGAATTCTTATTTACATTAAAAAAGTGAAAGTAGTAGGAATTAGAATAGTCAGAAAATGTCTTAGAAGATTTAAGTTGTAACTTGAAGAATATCATTTGGTTACTCTGCTCTAACTATTAAGGATGTAATTATTTTTGTCTATTTGACTATACATTTTCCCAACTTTTATTAAAATTTTCGAAAGTAAAGTGAAAATAATATTGTAGTAAATACCCATGTACCTTCTACCTTGATTCAACAATTATTAACCTTTGGCATTAGTTGCTTAGCCTATAAATATAAACATGTACACATATACACACTTTTTGGGAAACAATGGAAGGTAAATTATAAACAAAATTGTAAACATTTTTAAAAATTGAGGTAAAATAGGTATAAATAAAATTTATCTTTTTTTTTTTTTTTGATATGGAATTTTTTTTTTCCTGTTGCCCAGGTTGGAGTGCAATGGCTCAATCTCTGCTCACTGCAACCTCCGCTTCCTGAAGCAATTCTCTTGCCTCAGCCTCCTGGGTAGCTGGGATTACAGGTGCCCGCCACCATGCCTAGCTAATTTTTTAATTTTTAGTAGAGACAAGAGTTTCTCCATGTTGGTCAGGTTAGTCTCAAACTCCCAACCTCAAGTAATCCACCTGCCTCAGCATTTCAATGTGCTCGGATTACAGGGGTGAGCCACTGGGCCCAGACAAAATTTACTATCTTAACTGTTTTTAAGTGTACAGTTCAGTAATGTTAAATAAACTCACATCATTGTGAACCAGTCTTCAGAACTCTTTTCATGTTACAAAGCTTAAACTCAATACACAATAAACGACAATTCCCCATTCCTTGATACTCAGTTTCTGGCAACCACTATTCTACTTTCTATCTCTATAAATCTGACTACTCTAGGTTCCTAACACATATAGTGGTGTCTTTTTGTGATTGGCTTATTTCATTTATCATAATGTCTTCAAAGTTCACACTTGTAGCATGTGTCGGGATTTCCTTCCTTTTTAAGGCTGAATAATATTCCCTTGTATGTATATACCACATTTAAAAAAATCTATTCATCTGTCAATGGATATTTGGGTGATTTTCACCATTTGGCTAATGTGAATAATGCTGTTATAAGTATGAGTTTACAAACATCTCTTCAAGACCTTGCTTTCGATTCTTTTGGCTATATTCCCAAAAATGGAATTGCTACATCATGAATCATATAAAAATACATCATGATATTTTACCTATACACTTTGACATGCATGATTTAAGAATGAGGGTATTCTCCTGCATAAATATTTCCTTTTATTTGTTAGGGTTCATATAACAGTAGTTGTTAGCTGATGCCTTGGTGTATTAGTCCATTCTCATGCTGCTAATAAAGACACACCCAAGACTGGACACTTTATAAAGGAAAGAAGTCTAATTGACCCACAGTTTAGCATGGCTGGGAGGCCCCAGGAAACCTATAATCATGACTAAAGGGGAAATAAATACATCCTTCTTCACATGATGGCAGGGTAAGTACCAAGCAAAAGGGGAAAAAGGGGAAAAGCCCCTCCTAAAACCATCATATCTCATAACAACTCACTATCATGTGAACGGTATGGAGGTAACTGCCTCTATGATTCAATTACCTCTCACTGGGTCCCTCCCATGACATGTGGGGATTATGGGAATTACAGTTCAAGGTGGCATTAGGGTGAGGATACAGCCAAACCATATCAACTGGGCTTGCGTTCTTGCCCTTCCATTCACTGGTTGTTGGCTTCAGACAAGCTACTCAGTCTTGCTAAGCCTTGGTTTATTCACCTGTAAAGTGGGATAAGAATGTTTACTTCATAGAGTTGAGATCACTAGAAGAAAACAGTACCATGAAAACACTCAGTAATAGTGCCTAACAGAGGATATATTGCTCAGAACATGTAGCCTGCTGTGATGAAATATTTTTGCTATGGAAAAGCTAATGTTATTTAATCATTAATAACACTGAAAAGTTATTTGCTATACTCTTCACCTACCCTTTCAGGTGTTCTTAAAAGGGAAAGCTAGGCTCTCATTATTACGTTTTCTTTTTCATTGCAACCTGTTTTGCTTCCTTAAACCTTTCAGCAAGGTAGTATTCTCTCCTTCCTTCTTCCTTCTGTTAGACAATGAAGTCAAATTTGAAGGAGCATGCTTTATGAAATTACAGAATTTTAGAGGGAACTTAAGAAGTGACCTATTAAAACTTCCTCTTCCATTTATTTCCCATATTTTGCTTGAATAACCACATTACAGCTCAGTCCTTTACAATTCTGAGGTCTTTGTATGACTGCTCTTCCTTAGATTGAGTGAATACCTGCCATGCTGGCTTACTCCTGGGGGTACTAAACAGGGGATTCCTGTTTTAGATTGGAGAGCAAGCAATTGGCCTCTAACCTCCCTTTTAGCTCTAAGAGTACATGACATTCTTTCTTTATGCTAACACATGCACAAGGGGGCCTGTAACTTTTTTCTGGTGATGGTTCAAGATAGGCCATGTATCTCCTCATGATACTCAACAATCTAGGTAAGGAATGATGTAACAAGGGCTTGTCTGATATAAAAGGGATTAATTTTATTTTATTAGTCAACAGTGAGGCTAATATAGTAATGGAAATTAGTATAGGTTTCCATGCCTAGAGCTATAGGAAATTATTTAGGGCTTAGTAACATCTCAAGAGGTACAATCTGAGCTCATGATAAATCTGCAGGGCCTGTGTCTCTTTGAGGCTGCAAGATGCCTCATAACTTCCCCAGTACTGTGATCTTCTGGCACAGCCAAACTTAGGTAATGCTAGATAGAGAAATCTATTATTGTTCATACATTTTCCACTTTCAAGATGATTTCAATTTTCAGCAGAGAATTCAATACAGAAGCCCATGAATGATTTAAAAAATATCCATTGACTTCATTCATATCAAACCTGTTATGCAAACTTTGAATTGCTGAGCTAAGATTTGAGGCACAATTTTGCAATTAAGCTAATATATATATATATATATATATATATATATATATATTAACGGAAATACTCAGTGAGCTTCATTTTCTCTGAGATGATTCTGGGAATCATGAATTCTACTTAAAAGAAAAAAATGGAGAAAAAGCTAAGCTTTAATGTATAAAACATAATTTCTTAAATGAAAGTGCTCTTTAAAACTGCAGAAGGAAGTCACAATTTTAACTTTGTTGAGACAATGTTGCTCCACATACCTTGAGTTACAAATGAATAAACCAGGCACTGTCACCAACTAGGATCCTAGCCAGTTCTAGCACAAAAACTGCTCTATGTCATAGCTGGGAAACTTGAGACTAATACATCTCATGCACATCTTTCCCTTCTGGAGTTCTCAACAAAATTCAAAACGGAATCCCCTCTGGTCTCCTCTTACTCTCATTCATTTACGGATCTCCACTCCTCACCCCAGCCTACCTTATTCCCATGGCTTTTCCCCTGGATGAATCCTCCTCTAACAACCATTCCACTGAAAATGAACTCTCTCCATCCTTGATCTCCTCCCAGAACATACACTGCACCTCTTACCCTAAATGAAGCCTCTCTCCCTGTTCATCTATAGTACTCTGTGCCTCTTACAATCCTGCTGAATGGGAGCTACTTATCTCTCTTACTGTTACCCTCCCCCCAGGCCACACACACACATTCTTCTAATCTCATGCAAAACATCCTCCCTTGGCACACACATGCCTGCATATTACTCTCTCACACATTCTCAAGTTTGTTATCAAGGAAACACAATAAAGAATCTGTTGCTCAGAAACCTAGAACTAATATATATCATCTACTGAATAACATTTCAAAATTTTGGCAAACAAAGATTTACATATATTTTTGTATTTTTTTCTTAAAACTACGTAATATTTCACATAAATTCCAGATAGACATTTGTTTGCTGGCTTCCTGAGACATCCCACCAGCCTGGCTTTTCATAGATGTCTTTTTCCTTACCTAACTGGCAATAGTTTCAATTATTTCCTTCAAGAAGCATCCCCACATCAATCACTGCCCACTCTCATCTCTGTTTTTCTCTGTACCCCTTTAGTATTTACACATATAGTTATTAATCATGCCATGTTGCCATTTGATGATATGAACTTGTTATTTAGCTCTTTCACTGAATACTGTTTGCTACAAGCACATTATAAACCTCATGAAAGCATGGACTTTGGTCTCTATTTTTTATTAATCTTTAACAAATATTAGCCAGCCAATAGAAACCATAAAATTAAGATTAATGCATGGAGCTATTACTCTTTCTTCTTTTTTTAAAGAGAGGCTTTCTTTCAACAAAAATTAGGATTGAGTCGGTGAGCAAACCAGGCCAAATTTTGTTAATGGTCAGAAAGTAAAGGCAGAAGGTTCCCCTTCCTACTCAAATTGTGGTGAAACTGGAGGTCCAGGCATTTCTGGAATCCATTCAATATGTTTTCAATATCCAGATGTAGACTTACCATTCATTATATGGATAGATAATAGTCTGTATTTAGATGATAATCTATTACCCAATTAAGAGTATTTTTTACATGTATTCAGAGGCCAACTGAAAAGAGTAATTTCAAATAATCACCACCACCACCACCACCACCACCACCACCACCGTGTATAGATCCTCACCATGTGTCAGGTCCTTCATACATAGTATCTCTAATTCCTATCCCAACCTTACAGATGTTACCATCCTCATTTCACAGTGGAGCCAACTGAAGGTCAAATAATTTAGCCAAGTCACTCAAGGTCACATACCTAGCCTGTGTAGCTCCTTCAAGAGCTAGTATTGCCGGGCGCGGTGGCTCAAGCCTGTAATCCCAGCACTTTGGGAGGCCGAGGCGGGTGGATCACGAGGTCGAGAGATCGAGACCATCCTGGTCAACATGGTGAAACCCCGTCTCTACTAAAAGTGCAAAAAATTAGCTGGGCATGGTGGCACGTGCCTGTAATCCCAGCTACTCAGGAGGCTGAGGCAGGAGAATTGCCTGAACCCAGGAGGCGGAGGTTCCGGTGAGCCGAGATTGCGCCATTGCACTCCAGCCTGGGTAACAAGGGCAAAACTCTGTCTCAAAAAAAAAAAAAAAAAAAGAGCTAGTATTTTAACTGTTCTGTGTTAGTGGAAAACCTTGTTATTTCCACTATGGGAAAATGAAGTTAATTAATCATTAACAATTTCTGGAACAAAATTACAACAAATGTTTACACTAAAAATGCATATAGTCTGTATCTAATTGTTACCAAGTTAATATTTCATGTTTGGACAAACCCTTTGAATTGATCTAAAATAACACCTATTATCACCTGACAATCTATAGCCAGATACTTATTTACAAAGTGGTCTATTAAGTTCAATCAAATAACGCCATACATAGTATCCTGAAACCCAAAGAAAAAAATTTAAAAGCTATAAAACTTCCAAATAATATAAATCAACAGGAAGAAAAATGCCATACCTCAGGCTATGTGTACACTGGAAATACTGCCTTGCAGAGAGACCGTGAACAGAGTTCAATGAATTACGGGTAATGTTTGAAAAGTAAAAGAGAAACAATGCCAAAAAAAAAACCAACCGACCAACCAAACCATCAAAAAAAAAAAACTTAGCAATGTGACCAAAAGGGAAGCTTAAATAAAAATATGTCATGATTATAGAGATTGCTATTTTTTAAATCCCAAAGTGTACATGATTTTCTGGTATGATGCTTCCAGTAACCAATCATTACTTAAGGAATAATCCCCAAAGTTTGGTATGGTAAAGTGAGTCAAGTTTAAGTTCTGATAATTTAAAGTAATTACAAGGATAGTATCAAGTAATTTCAATTGGCCTCTTAGCTGCAAATACCTACTGGTGTCACAGCTACTGATGGAATAGACACCGAGTTTTTGTTATAACACTATAACCATTTTATATTCACAGGACCTTAAAGAGTGCCTACAGCAAAGACTTTTGCACTTCAGTAACTAGCACTGCCTGGATGAGGAAAAGGATAGACATTTCATTTACAAATTCCACCACTGGGAATTGTACTATATGGAGGTGCCCTGGTAGTTGGTATCTAAATACTTATTCTAACTAGTTTCTCTCTTAGAGGATCACTTTAGATACCACTGTGATTCAATAAACCGCTGGGATATAGCATTAACTCTCAGTGTGTCAGAACTTGAATATCCATTCATACTACAATCAGGGGATTCAAATGATAGATTGTTTCTGGATCAGAGTTTCTCCAGTCAAGAATATTTTTATCTGATGACAATGACTGTTTTGACTTTGAGATATAAAACCCATAGAGATACTAATTCAAATACATGTAATCTGATCTCCATGCATTCCGACACTTCACTGTTACACTTAGCTATTCCTTATAGGAAAAAACTTACTGTACTGCCAAAAACACCCCCTGCTACCTCAAATGACAAGAGCATTCGTGCATTTTCATAAGCTCATTTCAGGACAGGAAAAGCAACTTCCATAATTCCCAATAAACACTTTAAGAATATTTTAAATGAACGTCATAATTAAAGGACTAACCACCATGATTCTATGTATATATAATGACCAACGATAGGAATCATAACCTCAAATATCTATGAGTTAATAAAATTATAAATGGCTTCTCCCACTCCCCTAAAAGTTGTGTGTATATGTATGTAGTTCTCTTTAAGGCCTTTGTTTTCCATTTGATTTTGTTTCAATCATCCTCACAACATCTGAGAAAAATCCTAATTATTCCACATACATTCAAGTTCACAGCTTCATGTCAAAGGCTGGAAAAATCAGTAACCACAAGCATAAGTAAAATACACTTGTCAACTTATTCCATAAGCACAACATCTATCAAAAATAATACTAAAGACGTTATCAGGTAATTTAAACTACAGATGATAGTTCTTATAGTTAAGACCTTTAAGCAGGATAAACAGCAACTCAATGTTGCAATTTTTTAATCCAAATGGTAATTGGAACATAGTGATTTAGAAAAAATAAAATATATTACTCCTGTTAGTACAAGAGCCCACAGGTGTGATTATCTAGCTGAATACTTCACACACACACACACACACACACACACACACTAAAAATTGTGATTTTTATCAACCAAGCTGTAAGAAGTGTGAAGAAAGCTGCAAGTCTCATTACAAATGCAACCTGGGGAAGAACATCTAGAAATTCATCTTTGCAAGTCTAGGATAAGTAAAAGGACCAATGCTAACATACGAAACAAAAATAGGAAAAAAAGTATCAGTAGTAGCAAGATCCACAGTTAAGTAATAATTATAGCAATTTTCTTGTGACTGTTCTAATCTAAAATGACCTTTGGTTGATTTGTTAATAGCTCAATATTCTCCCTTAATGACACCACATTATAATGTGACCAGAGCTCTGACTACTGTATGTCAAATCAACACACCAAATGCTTTGATGTTGTTCTAAGGCAGGCTCCCTTTCTAGACCTTTCAAAAATGAAGTCTTTGGAACATAACCTTCCTTGTGATATAGTCTAACCAAATTATTCAAACTTTTCCAAAACACACCATGCCTATTCCTCTCCATGCCTTGGCATGCATACCCTTCCTTTCTTCTCTCTCTGATGAACTCCCGCTCATCCTTCAAGATTCACCTCAAATAATCTTTGAAATCATCTTTGGTTGTGAAGTCTTTCCTGTCATTCTCAGGCCAGGTTACACCTTTCATATTCACTCACAGGTATTAATAACCAATTTTCTGTCTCCACCAACAGACTGAATTCCTGGAAAGCAAGTAGTTACTTTTACTTGTGTTATGTCCAAATGTGGTATGGCTCTATAATAAATACTCAGTAAGAGTTGGATTGATGGGATGGATGCATGCATGCATGAAGACTACCTTGTATTGCAATCCACATTCTGACATTCTGGGATTTTGACTTAAAAATTACAAGAAGATTGTTACTGAATTACCTACCAGTTATATCCAGATGATGCAAGTTCAATAGTATTAAAAACAAAAAACAAACAAACAAACAAAATGATTGCACCATGGCATCAATGATTCTAAGTAGAAGTTGTAGGTTATATATAAGTTCAGTGTTGTACTTAATATTCTACAAGAAGAATATAATACTATGACCACTCATATACCCGACCAAACTTACACATAAAATGTATTCTTTTATGAATAAGGCTTTTCATTGAATAAAACCATGGTCAATTGATATACAAACAGATATTGGTGCTTACTGCACTGTTCATATGGTTCTCAGAAAAATTTATGATTTTTCGTTTTCTATAATTATTTCAAAATACTGAGAACATCTTGCCAAAGGACAGCTGAGACAGGATGACAAACATCCAGAGAACACCCCCAAAGGCAGGAAGAAAATTCAACAGAAATATTCTGTGACACTCCATGTAGCTCAGTAAATTAGTGTTTCATTTCATGGAAGGAAAACAAGCATGTTCAAGAGATCCTAGGTCAGTTTTATGTTTTTACTCTGTAGAACGATACACCATGTGGTATAAACCTAACCTGCCTAGTCTTCATCACAGAGTTCAAAATCTAATCTAATTGAAGTCTAGAATTAAATGAAGCACTAGAAGTGCACAGTGATCCTAATGTCACAAGCAAAGACCCACAAAAAAGGAATAAAAGATTGTAGTCTTAGTACCAAGGTTTTCTTTGAAGTTTTGAGTGTGTGTGTGTGTGTGTGTGTGTGTGTGTGTGTGTGTACAGTACATTTCATTTTACTGAATTTCAGTCAACTCCATGGTAGACAACACCATCCGTCTTATTTCATCTTTTTAACAAGGACTTGATGAGGTGACACAGGACTGATTCTTAAAAACACATTACCTGCTATGTGAGGCATTGTGTGACAGAAAGAACTATCTTAGTGACAGGCACCTGACAGCAGATTTGTTGATTTCATGGTCACTTCATTTAAAGTAACAACAGGGTGAAATATGCCATCTGATAATCTGTTTGAATGTTGACTGTGAAAAGCACTTAACATTTCTGCCAGCTACCACGACTACAGAATCTGTTCTTCAATATGTGAGGGTCTGTCTTCCTCTCTACTCATTTTTATCAATTCTCTGCCCCCATCCCCTCTTTCCTCAGAGGAAATCCCCCAGTAATTTTCTGGAAATAATGTTATGCAGAGAAAACTGGCACCAAGGATAAACAGTTCTCCTTTATGCTATACTTTTTTTTTTTCAGATGCTATGCATTTTATGGTTTGAGGCTACTAGCTGAGAAACAGACCTAGGACCCTTTTACAGAAATCCACAGGCTGTAAATTAGAAGGATACAAGTCCCTTCTAAAAATATAATTTAATATCACTAAACTACAACCAGGGTGGAGATGCGTGTGTACACATGGGTGTTGTACCCTTCATTCTCTACATGTTAGCTTGAGAAAACAATAAATTCAATACCTGAAGGCCATGTTTCTATATATTTTATGGCTACATTTCTTTCTTTCTTCATACAGTAGTAAAAGTGAGAACAAACTGGATCATACCAACAGCATGCACACAATGACTCTCCACGCATCGCCCAGCCAAACATTCCAGCAGGAGGTGTGGGTGCTGGAGGGATCCTCCTCCCTCTGTAGGGCCAGGAATTCTCACAAGGGAAATAAGGCAACTTCTTCCTCTACCTCCATAGCTAGCTGAACATTATTCGCCTTTTAACATGCCCGGGAAAGGCAGACTTATAGAAAATAATTTTCACCATGTTAATCACAGTAATAATTTGTTCATATGAGGCATTTCACAGTCCATTTTAAAAATTAAGCAATAAACATGGACTCTTCTAAAGCAAATCAGTGGTTACACTTGCCATAACAGTTATTCCTTTAAAGTGATACACCCAGCAGAAAAATCCTACTTCAGGCACAGACAGCCCATTTGGAGAAAAGGTTAAATTTCAGGCTGCTTTACAAACTACTCCAAGCTTCTTAGAGATCCAGGAATTACCTGCATCAACTGTCTCCTCTCCTAATTGCTTGGAATCACAGATCCACAAACAGCACAGCAGAGGTGCACAGCCCACACATTGGAGAGCCTCCTGGACATCAGCATGCTTGAAGCTTTTTAAACAGCATTAAATATAAACCAGAAACAGTCCGGTTAAAATTTACACTTTCTCTGAAAGATTTTTGACATATTCAATGCTTGTGAAAGCTGAGGGGCTGACGGCCCTAGTCAAATACAGTTGAGTGAGCAGACTGCAAGGCTTCCCACACTCCACCTCCAAGGCAGGTGAACCGTGACGTGGAGGGACAAACCTCTCCTGCCTTCTCTATTCCTTTCTCAGAAAATATAAAAAAGGAAAAGGAGGGGAGAAAAACTTCCTTCAACTATTGTTTGATGATTTCTTTGTTTAAATAAACATCTCAATAGATGTAGGCACTGGTAGAAACTGGATACTCCATGGCTTAATCGAAATCTCTTCTAGTCACTTAATTTTTCACCAAATATCTCCTAGTGTGATAGCTGACTCATCTAAGTTTATTGTTTTTTTTTCCTTTTAGTATGTTTTCTTTTATAAATTTCTCCATCTAAGGAACTACTGCACAGTTTCTAGCATTGTTTACCAAGTATAAAGAAAAATGGCAGCTATATATAATACAAACTTTTTCCTAGAATGTTATCCTTAACATTATAACTTAAACACTATTAATGCAATTTTATGCCTTGCATTTATTTATTTAAATTGTTTTAAAAACACTTTTATCCAAAACTTCGCAGTATATTGTGGTGAATAGTTACTTGTGGTTATTTTAATGAAGTGCAAACAGATGAAAAATCAACTGGGAAAATTATTTAGGAAACATATCTCTAAACCAAAAGTGACAAATTTCCAAGTTCTACTAAAAAATAAGATATATATCCCTGAAGGGGTGTTTGTGTGTGTGCACAAGTGCGTGTGTATTACATTTATATAGATATTATAGCCATGCAATAGTCCCTTTAGAAAATGTTGCCTATTTTCAAATTTCCAAACTTTATCACACTCTTCAGAACTGAGTACCTGTGAAGCTTCCTGATATTTGGCATTTGGTATAAACTATTGTGTGAACCCAAGCTTCATCACTTCCATCTTCTGCCATCTGGAGGATATTGAAAATGAAATAAAGACCAAAAAGTGTTTGGTTTTGTTGTTGGGGGCGGGGTACACCCAAGGTATTAAGTTATTCAAACACCAGTAATGTATGGTATTGCACATTCTCACTGTCATAGCCTTTGTTGAAAAGGATTTCCCTGACCTTTCCTGTAACCAGCAAACAAATAAGCCCTCTCTCTCAGCGGGAGAGAGGCACTGGTCCATTAGATCATTAAGCAGTTCTATTCAGATACCCCCCATTCTCCTGTCCTTGGCCCTGAAGAGGGAACTGGCAGCAGTCCAATCAGTCAGGGAGAAGGCAGGCAAATGTGACTGCGTACAGGATAGCTTGAAATGTCGCAGCGGGACCAAAGTCGCAGAGCAGACAGCACTGAAGGGAGGATGTGGCGCTACACGAGGGGTAGCGTTCCAACAACGGAAGGCTGGTGTTTCAGGCTGCCAAACAACGTAATGACTCACCCAGGCAGGAAAATATTACCACCATGGGGATATTTGGAACGTCTCAGTCTGAGAGTAATTAGGGACTAAACTACAACAGCATGCTTCAGTGATGAAATGAGAAAATAAGCAATACCTCTGTCAAGTTCTGATTGGAGAATATTAAATGAATATGGGCTTCTATCATCTCTGACCACAAACTAGGAACTTGTAACAGATTGTCGAAATGGGGAACTATTTCCACATTTTCATGAAATAAGTCAGCACACAAACATGTGCACATACACGAACATACACACATTTTAAAAAACACCAAAACCCGGTGAGTTGAAAAATGTTACAGTTGGCAGGAAGAGTTTTAGGGAAAATCATTATCACAATTATGTAATTCATTGCTATAGCAGGCATTTGTTCATCCTGAAGCTTCTTCCACCCCTAATAACACTGTCTGCAAAGGGGGAAAAATGAGTCCAGAATGGCAAATGCTAACAATATCATTTTATTAATAAGAACAATATACAATCTCCAAAATAAAAAGCACATGTGTTTAATGAATTCAGGTAATGGAATTATTTTACTTATTAGTATCAGTTGCACATATGTAAATTCTCTGGCAAAGAGGAAAAATGTTAATTTTTATTTCTTTGTATTTTCAAATTGCAGACAATTTGTATTCATTAGACAACGCAAAAACCTCTTTTCCCTTATAATTGTAAAGTGACATTATAATTAAATTGGATAACCTCAGCAGCATCTGCAAGTTAAGGAATCACTTACAAGCTGGCTGGACAAAGCCCAGACACATTAAGCCACCAAACGGAGTTACACATCAATAAGCCTTCATTGCAACAGCCAGGTCAAAACCTTAGTCACACAAAGAAAAAGAGATGATTCAGCCTGGAAGGGCTTAGAAGGTCAGCAGGAAGAAGGTCTTCTTGGAGGAGCCCTCGCTTGCTTCTTTTAGAGTGCTTACTCTGGAACCCAAATAGACACTTGTTTGACTTCCTCCGCAGAGACTCTGCTCCCCTTTCCCAACCTTCCCTCTCAAACACATTCTTACAGTGTCAGTCTTGCCAAATCAGAATGAGGGGCAAACACAAATTATCTTCTTCTCAACATGAACAACCTCCATTAGGCCAGGTTAATAAACTCTAATAGATGTAAGGGCTAATACAATATTCAGCTATTGACATAAACATAAATATAAATTTCAAAGAAAATAACCTACTTTAGTAAAACTACCTGTGCAATAAAAATTAATGAACTCCAAATGATTCTGCACATCTCCACCAAATTGCATTTTCAGGCTCACATCTTCAGGACATGCTGGGTGGTTTGATGCATTCCCACAATTCATCTTCCTGCTAAGCCAATTTTAATTTAAATGCAATTAAAGGCTCAAAATGAACATTATGTATTAGATAAAGCCCGAATCTGCAGACTATCAGAAATATGATTTTCAGAAAAATTAATTACAAGCCATTAGGGTACAAGTCATCTTACTGCAAATGTTGAGTTAAATTGCAGAATTAGTTTGTTCATTTCATTAAATGTTAAATACTGATTTTGAGCTTTGTACCAATTTAATATCACTAGGTCAGTTTATGAGAAAAATGTTATTTATAGCTAGAACTTCTAAAGTGTCTGAGCATTTCTTACTAATAATGGGCATTCTTAGAGATTAAAATAATATCGAGTTTTTGTCAAATAAAAAAGTATTAATTTTTGTGTGTTGCTGTTTTATATCATTATATCATAGATTCACCATTCTTTTAATATATGAGTTTAAATATTTTACTTTCATTTTGTCCTAACTTAAGAATATTGGGGAAAATGCTATACAATAATTGCATTTAAATGAAATGTAATATATAATGGTGGTCTAAAAAACCCAAAACACCCAACCACCTTCCTACCCTGCTCCTAGGTCAGCATACTATAAACAAACCAGTAAATCAAACATCTTATGTTTTTGCTGGCCCTAAACTTGCAAATTCAGAGAATACCAGGCATAGAAGAAATGGGAGAAGTTCTCCTTAAAATTATAGTGTCAACTTTTTTTTCTGGATACATTTTTTGAACAGGAAATACAGTTATTTCTGTATGTCACAATAATGTAACTCACTGGTGCAGAGTTTGGAGAATCCAATGAGATTCTGTCGCCTCTGGTAGACAACTTAGCCATTCAATTGACAATACGATAGTGACATTTTTAGAAGGCTATAAAAACCTGGGTATAGCGGTAATCAGTGTCTTAATTTCCAATTACTGTTCTTAAAAAATATTCCCAACATACCTAGATATAGTAAAAATATAACCAGAAAATACTTGATTTGTTTTAAAAATCAAACATGACTACTGACTTACAAAAACTCATCAAGTTTTCAAGAGCCCCATTCACGGTGAAAATAAAATAGTTTTCAGGTTAAAAATGACACACATCCTTTCTTAAAGTCTTTGCAAGGCAAGAACTTACTATCTTGATGAAAAGTTACTTGCTTCTATGTTGATTTCCATAGTGGTATTTCATTAGAAACAGAATTGCCTTAAAGGATTTAGGCGAATTTGGCAGATAAATTATTCTAATCATTTTATTCTCTGATTAAGTAAATATAGCTACCTTAGGAGGCAAAGTGACTATATAAATAATAATTTAGTAAAAAAAATATATTATTATTTATTTGGAATACAATAATGATTCCAGAAAAAAAAAAAAAAAAAACAATTCTCTCTACTTCATCCATTGGATTAACCCTAATCCCACGCTTTTAAAAAACAGCCACCTCCTTATCACAGTTTTCTAGTTCTCAAATCCTTCCCTTTCTCTGGGCAATGTGATTATTTGCCTAGTTATTATTGTCTCTTGTCTACTTCTGCCTCAAGACACACCCACACCAATGCTGGCCATTTATAGATAACTATATATGTAATTGGGCTTGGGTAAATGGTAGCTGCTTAGGATAGCTGAAATTCTGTTCATTACAAATGAGACAGTGAGGATTCCATATTTCTCAGAGTCTTCATACATGTAAAACTTATATAATAACTTCACCAACCCTGTGAACATTTGTTAGAACAAATTACTTCCAAATATAGATAGGTTTTTTTATAGAAAATGAAGTAAACATGCATACATACAACATTTTAGAGTATACATAGCCTGGTTATATATGCTAGATAAATCCAGCCCATTATACTATTTAGAAATGAGAATTTTAAGCTAAAATATAAATAGTACCAATAATTTTTCTGAACATATGCTTAGAAAATAATAATAGGGTAAATGTCATATATGTAGCCCTAAGGAACAGCTTCTTAATCCAAATTTCCTATGTTTAGGAAATGACGGGGGACAATACATGGACAGATAAGACTCCAGGCTACTAGATGTTATTCAATCAACCACCTACGCCCTGCTATTTTGGCATGTGTGCCAAGTTTGATAGACACCAATATATGAAAATAGGATTGTGCTTGAGGCCCAACTCTCTATGAGTAACGTTAAGCTAACTTTGTAAAACAGGATTCAAACTAGGTAATTTAACTTCTATTTGAAACAGATTAGAAAGAATTTAAAAGGATAACTGAAATTCACTGTCACAGAGAACTCCAGCTTCTCACCAAGCATGGACTACTACGAATAGTTCACTTTCAAGTTCCACATATAATCTTATGAATGGTTTCCAAGAGTTAGCTCTGTAGCAGAGCACCTGGAGAGTTTTCTCAAGACCTTAAGATGAATCATTAATAACAACTGGAATTAAAATTTGGTAGTGAGTTTCTATATTTCTGTCCTGTAAATCATCGTCTCCTACCAACAACAAAACCGCAACAAGACAATTACTGGAATTTGAGATATCTTATTTTCTTCTTTTATTCATCATGACTGCTATTCTCCAATAAATGATATCATGATACACAGTAAGATGTTTCGCTTCCTTTCTCAAAAGCATCTGTCCCTTAATGCTATGAATAGCTCTTTTCAGGCAAAAACAAAACAAAACAAAACCTACTTTGAGGTTTCATTTGGTTTTCTATTATTCATAATTTTAGAAGAATCTATCAGTCTACCCTTGCTATTAAAAATGGCCATCTTTCGTTGTTCCTCAAAAGTTCTGGAAAATTCAGAAAAGAACCTAGAAGTGGAAGAACTACCGTAGAATAACTCTGATTATTTGAACTTGTGTATTCATGTTCCTTTACAAATGTAATATTTGCAGGCTGAACTTTGATTTTTTTTACAGTGTGAATAATAGTTAGAAATTTACATAGTAAATATTCTATAATAATTGATATTAGTATTTTCAAATGTTATATAGATTTTTTAAAGCAGGTTAAATTTTGAGTAAGTTCTAATTTTCCTCTGTAAATTATAATTCTATAATTGGCTGCCCTTTTACATAATTATCCTAACAATTACCTTAGTACCCACTCTGTTGGAATACACAATCCTATTCACCATTAAAAAGTCACAAGTGACTTCTAGAATGAAGGTTCTAAATTTCACCACACTATTTTGAGGACTGAAAAAAAGGAAAAATTATCTGGGGACAAAGTTCCAAAGTAAATTTTGTATTAGCAATATACAAGTCCTGATGGCCAAAAGTCACCAAAAAATAAACATCTTTTCCAAACAAAATAGTTGTGAGAAGCCATTTTTAAAGACGAGAAAGCTGTGACTAAGCTTGATCAAGGCCACAGATGCTGACAGCTTTTTTGATGCTAATAGAGAAGAAAAATATATACGGGCAGTTAAAAAAAAAAAAAAGATCAAGAGGCTTATAGGCCCTTCATAGCACAAGCACAACCACATCATCCACAGGATTCTAAAATACAGAGGGTCAGTGTTCTGTGTGGAAATATGAAAAAGGAAAGAAAAGGGTGAAAGCTCAGATAATTCCTTCTAACTATTGAAATTTTGAACTAATCAGATCATCACTGTGTAGTAACTAACATCTGCCAGAACTATCACTACTAGGATTTATAAAGTGTAATGCAGATTGTGGGAATAAAGCTATGGCTCTGGAAGTCGGCTTGTCTTTTGGGTACTTGGTCTTATAAAAGTTTAGGCCAGTTTATGTTTTATTTTATGCCTTTCTAGTGTATTTCCATCTTTTCTATACCAAAACCTAAAACTAATTCTCCATTTCAGTTTCTTTCATCAACTACTTTTCACACTTTGATGCATAGACGAATAATGATGGTTGGATCTCACCCTTTTCTCCCATGTTGCAATTTGATTTTCTTCTGGCCGTACTGACCCTTGTTACTTTCTGAATTCTCACCCATAACTTTTTGAGTTTCACTTAACCCCAGCTGCAGGACTAAGTATGCCAACACTCTTTCAGACCTTAACCTATTCCTTTCACTACCATGCTCTGAGATTTCCATTTGTTCCAGTGTTCTTCCCCATTCATCCTAATTCCTTAATAATGCCACTGTTAGTAGCAGAACGAAAATTATGTTTTCAAGTTCATCTACATACAAGTTGTTCTATCCAAATCCTCCCTCTTAAATTAAGAATCTATTTCTGTTTAATTTGTTCATTAATTTAATCATTCATCAATTTGTTTATTTATTTAAAGACATTTACTGAGAATTCAGTTAGAAGCTGTGATATATTGGTGAATAAAACAGACATAAGCCACTCCTCTGGAGGGGAAGGCAAGCCACGCATGGGAGAGGGCACCAACTTCCAAGTCACGTCAGAAACAGGTCAATGTTCTCTTGGAACAACTACTGTTAGTTTGTTTCTTTCATATTACATGAAAAACATATTCACAGTTATAAGAAAGTGGGTACCTATCAATATACCATGGGGAAACAATCATAAATGTAAAAATACTAAAAATGAACATTTGATGTATAATGCAAGAAAAATAATTCTCTCATGTGTTACCAGTACTATGGTACTTACAGAATTAGTGGTTTATACTGCTGATTTGTTTTATCTCTGGTATTGTTATTGTTCTTTAAAATATCTGAACATCTGCGCCTATATGAGTGTTTTAGTAATGCAACAAAAGCATATAAACTTCTTCAGAAACTATCACGTAGTTAAATTCAAGTCCAAATGTCATTTTAACGTTCCAGTTCTCCAAGAGTACCCACCACACTTAGATTTGGGATGTCTGGTGAGGTACACCACTGAACAGAGAAGCTCACAAGACTTCCCGCTGTATCTGACATGGTAGTAGAATTTGAGTTTTGCAAACTTTTTCAACCCACAAACAAATAACGTTTTCTTCTTTTGAGCAGGAGCCGGAGGCTTGGAGGCCCCTGCTCCAGCCCCAAGCCTCATTTATGAAACAACCCATTACAGCTAGATTTTAAAACTATACAACTATATATATACTACACATGATAAAACCTAGGTGGGGTTTAGAAGTGGCTTGAGGGATACGTAAACTGTGAGGACCTTCAGGATTGGGATCGGGGAGACAAGGAAGGAAAGGGGCACAGTACTTCATATGAATCTCACAATATTCCCATGGGTGGCTGTTGGACTGGCCTAGGCAGCCCTCAGGGGCCTGGGTGTTGAGAAGGGGCAGCAGAAGAAAGGTTAACCTTCAGCACGCGATCTGGGTCCAGGGCAGGAGAATGTGATGGGGAAAAGCATGAGGAGTAGTGCCCACCAAGTGCTTGTCAAACCCAAGTCCTGGGCAAAAGAAAATTTTAAAGCTACCTGCTACCCTGTGTCTCCAGGTTTCTGGTCTGCCCAGAGGCTGGGTGTCCGTCTTCCTCTACCTGACCCTCAATCCTATTTCCGAGTTTGGGTCTGCTTCTGGGGGGTCCTGGGGGGCTCAAGTCCCCAATCTGAGCTAGGGCAGTTTACAGGGGTGTTTGGAGGCTCCTGGGGCCCCTGGTTGGCTTTCAGGATGATAGCGGTCCCTAACAGATGTCCAGTAGCCATGTTCCCCTCCACTAGGGGACCCTGGGAGGAGGTACTCTGTCCAAGCCCCTAACACAGCTTCCCCTCCCATACAAAAGGAGTCTCCACTCCTCACTCACAACACACAGCCTCTCCCCTGCACCAAGGCTAGCCCCTGCTCCAGGAAAGTAGGGTAAACCTAGGCTCTGGGGACAGGGCAACCCTGGATGAGAACTCCAGCTCTTCCCACCCCTCCTGTGGGTCCCCTCAGCTTCTCAGAGTCCTAGCACTTCATCTGAAGCACAGGGACCCACACTTGCTTTGAGGTGTCTCTTTAAAGTAGAATATACTTTGCATGCTTCAAGAAGCATGCTGCAGAGGTTGAGCTGATGATTTAAGGAATAACTTTTCAATCACAGTAGTTTTGCTAAATTTCAATAGCTAGGCCAGTATTACATGGTAGTTCATTACAATAGTTAGGCCAATATTATTTGGTAGTTGTTGAAAGCAAGCTGTTTTACTATCCCAACTTACAAGCATCAAGAGCAATTAAAAGCACAGCTTGCAAACCTCAGACTGTAATACTTAGAGCTAAAACATGATTTTTAATTCTTTCTTAATGTATTTGGAAACAAGACTTGCATAAATAGCTACCAAAATCAAGCCAACATTTTTCACTTACAGAAAACTATCCTAGATATTTTTAAAGAAGCTTAAGTTTCTAATCAAATGTAAACTGAAATCTTTGTATATGTTTTAATCACAAAGAAACATACTCAAAGCATATTTTAATTAAGATACTGGGAGTGGTCTTTAAAGGTTCCTGAAATAATGGCAAATGTTATCATTCTTCAAATTTAAAAGTTAACCTCTGTACTATGGTTTTGAATTATCATGAGGATGATCCACATATTAAATCATATCTTTTGCATGACCTAAAACATACATGTGCCTGGTGCTTAGAAAATCACTTTCCACTCAGAAACTACTATATTGAACCTAATCACTACAGCAGGCATCCCCAAACTTTTTACACAGGGGGCCAGTTCACTGTCCCTCAGACCGTTGGAGGGCCGCCACATACTGTGCTCCTCTCACTGACCACCAATGAAAGAGGTGCCCCTTCCTGAAGTGCGGTGGGGAGCGGATAAATGGCCTCAGGGGGCCGCATGCGGCCCGCGGGCCATAGTTTGGGGACGCCTGCACTACAGTAATTCATTGAGTAAGGTCAAACAATGTTCCAAATACTTTCCTAAACCTTAATGTTATTTCGCTCCAAGGGAAAAACATACTCTGGAAATTTTTTATAAATTATCATTGCTTTTTTCCCCCTTTTCTCTTCCTTTATGTAGTATAAACTCTTCTGACTGAAAGAGGTAGAGGATCCAACTCAGCACAAACTTGGGCACAACACAAATCTAACTCAGCTCAGACTTAAGAACACACAAAAAAGAAAGAAAACTAGCTTCTAGGATTTCAGGTGAGGTTTTCTTCAGGGTTCAAATTCTGTCTGCAGGATCTGGATTCTCTCCCTCTCCCAGCTCTGACTTCTACTTGGTGGGCGTCAAGTCAAGCTCAGGATCTATGAGGTGGTATAAGGTGGCTACCAATACCACCAAAGCCGGTCTTCTCAGGTTCGGACCCAGTAGAATAGGGCATGCTTTCCTTCTAATAGCCCCAGCAGAGGACTCAGATGTCCACTGCTAAACCAATTGCGACAGCCAGCAACATCCAGAACTCCACCTGGAAAAACTGAATCACAAAACCCATTCCCATGGAAATAACTCTTCCATAACTCAGGAGCTAAGATGTGGGCTCAGGGGAAAAATGGTACCTCGGGGGAAAACTGAGATACTGACACCAATAGGAAAGTGTTTGAACACTACGTGGCCAAAGTTACAGACTCACTTATACCTCAGCTAACTTTGGTATATAGACATAGAACCATGGCAGCTCCAGAAACTCTGTATTTGGGGCCTTAAAGGCAAGAATCCATTAGAAGGGGTGCAAGTGGACCTGCCAAGAAGCTACAGTCACACTGAAAATCCCACTTTTTAACTTTGAATTGTGTATTATATTGTGGTGGCTTGGTGGTGGTACAGATTATAACATGAATAAAGTCCCCCAAGTCCTTGAAGACGTCATCATGATAGGATATGGTTAGGGTCGGCAAACAGGAACAGAAGGAAGTATCATTTCTGTTGCTGTTTTCCTAATGATTCAAATTCCAGACACTGTGTTTAAAGATATGGTCAGATCATAATACTCATTACTTTTGTTCAATTACATGGGAAAGGGCTTCAAATGTCAGACAATTTATTATTAAATAAATTTCCCCTTATATGTTATCTTCCTAGAATCATTTAAAATGAAGATGCTATTATATCTCTGCACATAGTACATATCCAAAGACCGGATGGAAAGGGAAAACACACAGGAAAGGAAAGACCTTGACAGGAAATGAAAGGGTTAGCAAGAGGTAGAAATAAACAAGAGGTCTCAAAAATTGATTTATTCGTGTAAATGTAGGCTGATCATCAAGTTACATAATATTTTAAAATGGTTAGAATGTTGACCAGACTTCACAGGCAAAAGTGTCATAAAGAGCAGTCTCTAAAGATTTCCCTAAAACTTAATATTTATTCCAGCACAGTCTGAAATAGCTAACTGGGAAAAAGCAAAACAAAACACACACACACACACACACACACACACACACACACACACACACAGACACACGAGTGTTTTACTGGAAACCACCAAAGACTTTTCACTGCAGGAAGTGCCTCAAAAATCTTCGTTTGTTTTTGAGATGGAGTTTCGCTCTGTCGCCCAGGCTGGACGGCGGTGGTGTGATCTTGGCTCACTGCAACCTCCGCCTCCTGGGGCTCAAGCCATTCTCCTGTCTCAGCCTCCCAAGTAGCTGGGACTACAGGCATATGCCACTATACCTGGCTAATTTTTTTGTATTTTTAGTAGAGATGGGTTTTACCATGTTGGCCAAGCTGGTCTCAAACTCCTGACCTTAGGTGATCCACTCAACTCGGCCTCCCAAAGTGCTGGGATTACAGCTGTGCACCACCATGCCTAGCTTTAAAAAAATCATAGTAACCAGTTGCTCTTTGTCTTGCATAGTGTGTGATTAAATCTCTAGTACGTGCACCTTTACAAAGCCAATCCAAAAGGAGGGCAGGGAAGGACGCAGCTGAAGCAGACTGAAAACCTGGAGCAGGTGAAGTGACACTTGCTGTGATGATAAATATTTCTCATGTGGTGGCAGCAGCACAAGACTCCAACACCAGTGAACTAGCGAGCTCAGAAAGGTCCTCCGGTAAGAGCTTGAAATGTCAGTGCTTCCATTTCTTCCTAGTAGAAGGAAAAGATTCTTTCTATATGCAAGCATCAGGGATCCTGACAGCAGGACCAAGGAGAACCCAAACTATTTATGAGAGAGAGAGAGAAAGAGAGAATTTATCTTTTATTTTATATTTGGCTATACTAGCTGTCTATCTTTTATTTTATATTTGGCTATACTAGCTGTCAATCAACTTACCAAATATCATGGCTACTGAGAAACATTTTAGTGAAACTCATGGTCAGCATCTCCAAGAAAAAAGTAACAATAAACGAGAATAACAGGGAGATACAGCAAGAAAATAAAAGTCTCTCTTTGTTCATTATGGGAACTGAGCACTTTTATTCTGTTATTTTCCTTTGTTATATTATGAATAATGGTATATCTAAATGTTTCCAGATAATTACTATAAATGACATATACTCAGAGCTTATGATACACTATATAGCAAAAAAACTAAATGTTTTGTGTCTATTAACTTATGTAATATTTAAAACAACGCAGAGGTAGAGTTCCTCCTTTTACAGATGAGGAAACTGAGGAAAACAGAGTTAGGTAATTTGCTCAGATAACACTCCCTAAATGGCAGAGCTAGGATTAGAACCAGGAAGTCTGCACTTGAAGTCGATATTCTCAACTCATTTATAGGCAGTATCGCTCCTTTCTAGCTATGTTTTCAGTTTATGTAAATTCGAACTCTTTTGATTTTTACATATGTCATCACTAAGTATGCAGAGAAAAAAAAAGGGATGAGAAATCGGGTTCTTGAACATCATAGGAAAGAAAAGAATGTGATTTTTCTAAAATAAAGTCCAGCCCTGCCTTCCGCCTCAAATAAGACCCTGTTCTTTGTCCCTCTTAGGAACAGAGAGCTATGTTAGTTAACCACAGTCCTCTGCTTGAACAGAAAAGACCCTGGTCACCTGTAGGTAGTGCCCAGTTTTCTACTCAGGAAAACAAACATAATTTTACCAGATCCATAAAATTCTTAACCAGAGCTTTGTCATTTCTGTAATCTAAACTGAATGTTTCTACTATTTGAACCAAGAAAAATGGAGTTGAAAAAAATTCTACTCAGAATTCTGTAGCTATCATAGGACACTAAATTTTTATGTAGACTTTGCAAATCTGGAAGCTGATCTCTGTAACATAGGTAGTTACATCTACATCCAAACATAACTGTGATACAGTGGTGGTTAGCAGCTGTACCCCAGGTGCCCTCATCTGTTAGGACTACATTAGCTAAGACATACATAATTCTACTGAGCTTAATAGATTTAAATCAATAACTTGAATTAACACCAGAAAAAAAAATGTTACAAAGGCACAGATAGGTAGGCATGGAAGAATCTGAACTTAAAGATTACAACCTTTTAGGTGAAGTTTTCACTACTGAGTAAGGTGGGTGTGTATGTGTGTTTACTGGGGTAGATGTGTATGTATACACACACACACACACACACACACACACACATACACACACACACACACACACACACACACACACACACACACCGAATGATGTCTATATAAATATAGATCTATAAAAAGAGACACTGAACTAACAACAACATCTTCAGTGGAAAAAAATATTTTATAGGAATTAAAGTTTCTGGGAATATTCTTTACATAGGAGAATTAAAGTTCAACTCATTCTGCTGGTATAGTAGCATCTGAAAAATCAAGTCTAATTCCCAAGTTCTAAATCACAGCTTGCATTTGTTTCTGTTTTGTTTCAGGGAAACATTTGGAAGAAACTGAAAGTCTTCATCTTTCAGTAATTTAAAAGGACAGAATATGTCATGTCTTGTACTGCTTAAGGATTTTAGTATTTGCAAAGCAGTACAGCGTACATGATCGAATAATGAGTTAACATTCTTACATTTGTACAGGGATACCATATTAAAGTCTTAACTTGCTGAAACAGACAGATCTTCTAATTCCATTCCATTGTATTCTGACTGTCTACTTCTTATAAGTGAGCAATACTGTTCATCTCCAAAAGGGTATCTTGAGTTCTCAGCTAGCAAATAAAACTTTTGTTCCTTTATAGGACAAATGTTTGAACTGATATAACTCCTTATGGACTCTGTAAATACTTCTGTATTAAAACAAAATATATTGCGTAAGTACCCTAATTAAAATTTGAGAAAATAATCATCAAGTTTCAATTATTCATAGGGAGTGATACCCAGTTAGAGCCAATCTATATGCTCTTACCTAGGCAATTGAGCCTAAAGTTATTCTTTAAAGTTGATGTTAATAGCAATAAGTGGTTCTTCCTTGTATATAACTACTTTGCTGGTGAATCCTTAACTTGAGGAGTAAGATTTGCCTCAATTTTTAGAATCTACAAAATACTATCTAGAAGACAAAGTGGAGCTAGATAGAAATGAAAGCCAATGTATGGCAAGCTTTCAGTATCAGAAAGAGACTTTTGAAATGAAGTCTTTTATGAATGTCTCCTCTCGAATGGTGGAAACTGAAAACATCAATGTTAGGTCTACCCTTAATCACTACTTATAGGAACTGGGAGGTATTTATTCTGTTTTTAGTCATCACAGCATGTCTTTATCATAGGCTAATTTGCGGAAGTTCCATTGTTTTGTGCTATGTACTATAATAATGTCCCCAGCCATCCTTCTCTCATCTCTCCATTAAGAAGGGGAAAATAGCCATATTTTATTCATCTACACATAGTAGCTAGAATGGTGTTTTGCATGTAACAAACACTTGGTGTTTTAAATTTGTTTTCATTTTAAAAATATTATTGTTGCATAGCTACATTTTGGGATCCCAACAACACATTTTGTTGAAATTCTTTAGTAAATCTCAGCTTACGATAAATAAAAGTCTATTTTTTTCTATAAAACCGTATTTCCTTCTAGAGTTTTAAAAAGTCACTCTCCAAGAGTTCAAATTTCACTTCAAGATCCCAAACACCACAGCATCACATCTGAAGGCAAAAAGTTCCAAGATCTGGTCCCACCTTCCTTCCATGTGGCTTCAGCAAAAGCACACACACCTCATTGGTTCCTTAACAATCTGAGGACATGCTCATCACTGCTATATGCCAGTGCTCCTTTCCTCACTTTCTAGTTTTGGCACCTGCAAATCCTGTTCATCTTTTAAGGCCCAACATAAATACTCCTTTATTCAATAAATACAGATGCCCTTATTATTTGGGAAAAGGATAATCAAGTCTTAATTATTTATAAGTAGTGATGCTTAATTTAGATTATTACCCTAAATAGAGTTTACTTAAATCATCACATGTGATTAAATACATGCCAATCACAAAATACTAAGAATATAGAGCCAAGCAAAAACAAATACTATCCCTGCTTTCATGGAACTTCCAATCAGTGGAAGAGACATACTCAACAATGCACCACACTAACAGCTGTATAATTAGAAGAGCTATGAAGGAAGGAGTTGAGCCATTGAGAATCAAGACCTAGAAAGGGACATCGAAGAGGCTGCCTTGAGGAAGCCACATTTCAGATGGCATAGGAAGTAAGATCCAAAATAAAACAGGTCAAAGAATGAGGCCCTGGGATAGAGCATTCCAGAAAAAAGTAATTATGTCTGTAGGCAGTGGAGAAAAAGAACATGGAGACTCCCAGAAACTGAAAGAAGACCAATGTGGGTGAAGATTGGAGAGAAAGCAAAAGATAAGGAGGCAGTCCAAGGAAAGACCATGCCTTCAAGGTAACACTTCTAGGCTGTAGCTTAAATGCAATGAGAAACCTCTCAAACACTTCCCATAAACCATCTCAGCTATCCAGGCAGGCATCAAGCTTTCCCTTCTCAGTTGCGCAAAATGTGTATTTTTTGCATGATACCATCTTATTCAGCCTTGTCCTATGGTTATTTGTGTGCACCTCCTCTTACACATCTTGCCTTATTCGGCACCTGCACAGCATTTTACCTACACTATTTAATAAATGCTGTCTTATCGGATTAATGATCCATATACTAGTGGCCAAAGTTCTTTTACCCTGAGCCATTCAATTTCTAACAAATGCCTGTTTATCTTCTTCGATTACTTTAATACTCTGGCTTATTAATTCTAAACTCTTCACTATTGCTAGAAGTAAAATGAGTACTATTTTGACCTCGAACTTCATCATAACACAAAATATGGCACTGTAGTTCTGTGGAATTTTGTATATCTTTTTTCAGTTAATCATATTCTTTTGTAATCACAAGATCCTTTCCTCCGCCCTTTTCAAGTTAACATGTCTGCCATTCATGAGAAGCCTTCCCTTGACATCTATTACTCCGTATTGTATTACACTTTCCACTATAGTATTGAATACTTTTTCTTAAAACTGATCAAGGAAAAACTGGTTACCATCCTAAGTGTTTTCTCTCCCCTCTTTTGAAATCACTCATTATGCTCATTGAATCACTCACATCATATTCTTCTTGGAAAATTTTTCCAGAACGTTTTAACAGTATCTTGTCTATCCACATTTTTTAGCCTAAAAAGATGCCCAACAAATGTTTAGTGAGAAAAGGGGCAGGGGAGAGAAGAAGGGACAGATCTTACATCTCTACTATACCCACCTTTATCTTTTTTTACTTATAAGTTTTACAGTAACTCTTTCCATGCTTTCAAGTTGACTTTTCATGTATTTTTTCTAATCCATTTGACTCCAGTTTTCCTTTCTACATCTTAAGATTTTTAATCATTAAACTCTGAGCCAGCAGAGAACATAGCCAGCTGAAGAAATGAGAGGTGATCAAGAACAACACCGACATAGTGCAGAGCAGGCAAGCAGCAAGAGATGCTCAGTTCTAAGGAAATAACGACCAGGATATCGGATGGCTCACCAGAGCTCCTAGGAAGCAAGTGGCATGACAGTTATAATCCAAACACTCATTTAACAAGCTCAGACTGCTGCCTGGCCTTCCTCGTGTTCCTGTGCAACTTGAATGTCTCCCCACTGATTCTAGTAACCTAGAAAGTTCTCAGTCTCTTGAAACTCTAAGACCTCACCAATACATTTTCCCTGAAGGCGTTTGCCTTGCATCAGAGCAACAAAATATATTCCACCAGCATGCATAGGAATTATTTGAATGGGACACTAGAAACCTTGTAAGGCAGCCGCTTACAAAAAGTGCCCATGTAAAGAAGGGTCAGAGGGAGTTGAGTGTGGACGCCTCCTCAACATCAACTACAGAAGTTCTACTTTATCTATTATCGTTTATGCTTTTGGGTAAGATATCTTTGCCGGAATTCTCTTTGGCTTTAATATAATAACAAAAAATAAAAATTGAAAATTACTAACTGGCCAAACTTTTCCTTCTATAAAACTTCTTTTGTATAAAACATAGTTCAGGGTATATTTAAAATAAAAATATCTGAGTGTATGCCTATAGTAGAAATATGAAGGGGTAGTTTTCATTTTTATTTTTTGATGACAAAGAAATATTTAATAATTAAAATCAAGCCATACTAGAAACAAGGAAGACCTGCCAGCTGTAGCGAGTTCACGTATCCAGGCAAGGACCTCAGAAAACATCGAAGACAGAGCCCAAGTCTAGGGCCTTCCTGAGCTGAGAGTCTATTATCCTTCCCAATTCAATGAGGCACCATGATATCCTGGGGCTGCAAAACACAGCATAAAGTTTGCAGAGGGAGTCATGTTTTATCACTTGGTGTACGGGTAGCCTGTGTTTTACTGCTAACTGCAATGCTTTTTCAAACACATGCTTTTGAAACACCCTGGAATGTAAGTTCATAAAAAGAGACCATATGTATAATAAGTATGCTGGCTGAATAAATAAGAGTACTCAATGCCTATGTATATTATACTACATGAGGCAAGGAGTGTAGCACACTGACACTGTTTTCTGAAATGCGTCCTTTTTGATTTATCAAAGAAATCAGACCAGCGAAATGCTGAGGGGAAGCATTCTCCACTTATGCAGCCCTACGCCAAGTCTCACGAGTAGTCAGAACAAGGAATGGCTTTGATCCCCTGGCCATTTGTCAGCAGCAAGGGCTGCCTCTGGCAGAAGTGAGGCATAGAGGTACAGGAGATGCCAGTACTGTTATTCTGTAATACCTTCTGAGTGTTATTATAAAATGACAATATTGTTTTTAGCCCATTTCCCTAATCAGATTGACAGAATTACAGGTTGACATTATTGTGAAATTTTATGATGTATCATGTTAACTGTGCCAGTTTGATTAGCCTTGATTGACAGCTTGTACCTGAACAGAAAGTGGAATACTTCAAAAATATAAAACCAGTGGATCCTGTATGACTTTCGCAATAAACAAAATCTCTAACATTTAATTTTTAGCTAATTAGTAATTTCTTCCTCACCTCATTCTATTACAAATTCATCTCTTTCATCCTCAATTTGAGGTTGAAGCTAGAGAAAAATAAATCCAGGTCACAATGATTTCAACATTTACTTCCTGACACTTTGAACACAATGAGAACAGACAGCTTGTTTAATGTGGCCCTGGCCTGCATCATCATCAGAGAAAACAGTTTTGCCTCAAACCTGGCATCCCTGCACGAAGTCCAGGCTGAGACATAAGGCTTTTAAAAACATGATATGGAAAGTTAGGCACAGGCACCTATCTGTGTTATCACCACATCTCAATATTGCTTCTCTCTTAACAGCATCATCATCTGTTATCTAAACAGAAGCTGATATACTTTTAAACCCTAGAACTGGAAGTTAGACTCCCTAGTAAATTAAGCATGGGGTTATGCTTTCCCCTCTGGCTTCATAGATTGAATTTAATCTACAATTCAAAATGGAGTAAGATTGGTAGTTTCCATTCTCCTTACAGAATAAAGCCATTCATATAACAAAGCCCAGCTATACCAAGAGGTACAGCTAGATACCACTGGTAGATTCCACTTGCCATCTGACTCATAAACCTAGTCACAAAGAGTGGGGCGAAATCCAAGCAGCCCCTTCTAATACAGAATCTGCTTTACATCATTCTCTGTATAACTTAAGATATCTGTAACAATTATGCTGCCAGTTTAAACTTACTGTATCATAAAGGGATTATGCAGATGCTGCTAAGTTCTATTATCTGGTGCCTGAAGTAGAAATCTCAAGTTTTCACAAAATCAGTCTCTGAGTTCTGTGGCAAACCAGATTTTGGGCAAAGCATCCAGTTATGGAAGAAAGCAACTCACCTTTAAAAAATTCAACATGCAATTTTAAAAAATTCTTTTTATTTTTAGTGTGGATGGTACAGCAAGAAGGTTATTGCTATTATTGTTGCTTCCTGGACTAACAACCAGTTGATTATACAACTGACAGGAAGAAAATGCAACTGCTGAGATGCACTGGGGCATATTTTGTTAACTCACCCACACAGCTGCCTGTTAGCATTAAGCACATGTCCATTTATTCACACATATATTTGAATTTGATAAATATGCTATTCATCCCATAAAGTGTATACTTGCACAGAAGAAAAACACGCTTAACCTCTCTTTCTCGAATATTCTATATGCTATAGGCTAGTCTCTCCCCAATTTTGCTGTATTTCCTAGGGGTAATAACCCTGTTTAGAATATTTCCTCTCCACTTCCATTCCAGACCCAAACAAGTAAAATAAAATTCTGGAATGAAAAGAATGCTTATACTTCTAAGGTCTATTTTCTAGAGTTTTGGTTTATATTGATAACCTGATCTGTAAATATTACATAAATCATCAGGCTAATAGTGGACAGATAACATGAATCTAGGAAATTTTAACAGCTGCAATAGATGTATTTAACGCTTTATAATAAAAATACCACACATATATTGAGTCTATCATTTTCCTGATGGGACTGGCCGTGAAACATGCAGCTCCCACATGGATGTCGAAAAAGGCTTCTAACCCCACCTCCCTAAAAAAGATGGTCAGAAGTACAAAAGACAGCATGCAAGGAGAAACTGAAGCCTGAGATGAGCATACCAGACAGGAATCTCTTGGTAGTGAGAGCATTTTGATGGGAAATGCCAAGGATAGGTTGTTAAACCCATCGTTCTGGGTTTTAAAAGGGGCAGGGTGTCATCACCATGTTTTGGCAGGGCTGGAGCAGATACCAAATTTTATATATGTGTGTGACATACATACCACATGCACACACACATGCACACATATAACAGCATTGTCAAATGCAGAGGCTCTGGAATCAAAATCCTTATATTCAATTCTGACTCCAAAATTTATGAGGCACATGCTTTCAGCAAAACCCTCCTCTAGCACCCCACTTTCTCATCTGCAAAAAGGGAATGATAAAAACGGATGCCTCATGGATTACAAGGATTAAGTACAGTCACCTGTGTGAAGCACTTACCACAATACTTGGCATCTCCAAAATAAAAAAAAAGTTAGGTATCACTATTTCTCTCCTTAATGACTGGGGAAACACATAGTTATACTTTATGAATGGTATTCAATTCATAAAATTATTGTTTGATTTCTTCTGTTCACTCCACAAACACTGACCACCTTCTACATGCCAGGCACTGTGCTGGTTGGCATCTCATGACTGAGCACTCCCCAAGGTTGATTCAGTCTCTAGACTCAGGTTCCATAATAATTTTAAATGTGTACACATTTTTTAAAGGTATTGTGTGTGTGTGTTTGTGTGTACACGTGTGCATTATTATAATGAAGTATAATATGCATGCAGAAAAGTGAAGGTTGTAAGCAGATACTTTGATGCACTTTACAAAATTTATACACATCTAACCAACAAGTAGCCCCAGAACTCTTCCCCTGCACTCTCCTTGACCAAATGTAAACTCTCTCCTGACTTCTAACATCATAGTTTAGCTTTGCTTATTTTTGCTTTATATAAGATGAATAGTACAGTATGACTCTCTAGCCTCTGGGTTCTTTCACCCAACATCATGGTTAGGACTCATCCATATCAATGCATGTGGTTGTACAGAATGAATTTTTGAAGTAGTATTGCCATATTAATAATTTCCAGATAAGCATCTGTGAACAATCTGGTCCAGCCTGAGGAACACACTCGCCCATTCCAAGGTTCATAACCTAGAGACGAAGGCAAATGGCTTTGTGAGACTATGAAATATGAAAGTTTTAGAAAATACAGATACTCAAGATAAGTCTGGCCTTAATTAACAAATATTAAGGGTTCACAGAGGATGTATGAAAAATGCACAAGGGCCAGAGCAGATGAGAAGACAATGTGGAGTGTTGATAAAGCATTCAGACTGAACTGGCTATTAAGAGCTGAGACTGCCGGACTTGGCAGACCTGGATTTCCCACATCCACCCACACCAAGCTTGTAGATATCTAACCTCTAAATCAGTTCCCTCTTCTGGGCTGACATCCACTTCATTGAAAGGTTGCAATGCAAAATTTGGAAATGATTGTAAAGTCATCTGCATATAAATGGCAATCAATACAGAGTAGATACTGTAACTAAGAGATACGGTTGGTCTGTTTACAAAACTGATTTTGAGGGAAGAAAAAACTGCATACACAACATTACTTTAAAACATAATAAAACAATAAGTTGACAAGTACGAAGTAATAGAACATGATATGCCAATTTGGTGGAATGTACACACACTGAATTCCAGGAACCCTGTGTTCTAGTCCTTGTTTCAACCTTAACTAGTTCTTCAACCCTGCTCTAGTTTGTATTTTGTCTCAGCCTCCACTTTCTCATATAGAAAAGGATTACTAGCTCTAAATTCTGAACCTTTTTCCAAACTGTAACAGGAAACCAGATTAAGGGTATTCTGATGAGTTCTGGGCTTAAAGCATGATGTAGGTACAGTACTGGACTTGTACCAAGTAGCGGGAGAAGCATTCAGGTTGGAGGAATACGATAAGTAAACATGGAGAGAATAAGTTAATTTGGGAGAAACGGGTTAAGTAAACAAGGAGGGTACGGGGTAGGTAACAGCAGCCACATGAAGTCAGCTGGGCAGTCTGTCTGTGTGTATGCCCTGTCAGTTAGTCTCTCTTTTTGGCTTCCTGCTCAGTTGCTCACACCCCCACCTTCCCAGGACCTACATGCCTCACCTCCTCTGACTGTGGGATTTGTAATCACAGAAAAGTCTGTAGACTAATCCGTGGGAATTCCAGAGCCATTTGCAGCTGCTCTAAATTGCTCCATTAAAAAATTCTTAGTGCAATCTACATTGTAAAACTTCATGTTTAACAACAAAATGAGCTTGCAGCAAGATGCCCATACAATAAAAAGAAAGAATGCTTCATAGCATTTTCAAGGGATATGGTTATTCCGAAACCATTTTTACATCACTTTTTTTCTACCATGAGTAACTCCAAAAGGGAAAAGTTTATTTCTTTCTATATTCTTACATTTGATTTTTAAAATTACAAATTGTATTTCCAGGCTTTTGTTATCTAAAGATAAACATCCTATCTGCAAATTAGATTTTTTCCTGAGCACTGCTAACCATGTATCTTCTGGATGACTCCAGGGATAACCACCATTCTCTGCTCAGGAAGTAGCCCGACTCCCACTTAGGAAATGATTTTAAGGAAATCACGGCTGCTATTTCACCATGGAGAAATGTCATATTTTCACTGCATCAAAGGGATATTCCTTTGTTTCTTTTTCTATCTTCCTCACAGTGGGAAAAAGTAGTGATTTCAGAAACCACACTGTCAGAGCAAGTCAATCCTCTGACTATAGTGGAGAAGGCTATAAGAAAGCAGTGTGCTTAGAAACCACCTGATTTTAAAAAAAGAAAAAGCAAGCCAAATTTTGATGAGGAAGTGCCAAGAAAAGCCCTCCCATCCATGCCGTCATGCTATTATCACTTATAATAGCGTGGAACACTAGAGAGGATATGGCAGAGACACCCATTCAGGCTGATACTCGGTAACAAGGAGACAACTACCCACATTCAATAAGCACAAGTATTTAGAAACTCAGAGCCCTTTCAATAGAAAGCATTTGGGGACATGAACACAGTCCAATGCCATTATCTGTTTATCTGTCTCATGGAATTTTTTAAAACAAGTATGATTACTATCTCTGTATCCACAGACAGTTGGTAGAATGAATAAAGGAATGAGTAAAAGCATTGTTCACATAATGCTGTATAATTTTCTAGAAGGTAATTAAGTTAAAGAAACTCTACCAAGTATGAGATATAATCATATGAAATTCTTTTGAGGAAATACAGTAGTGAAAATATTGATCTGTGTCGGACCTGTGGAAGAATTAGAAAGAGCCCAGGGACTCAGGACTCACTGGGGTGAGCCCTGCTATAGCCATCTAACTGGCTATGTGATCTTTGGAACTCAACTCATTGATTATATTTCAGGCATATACCAGGCATTAGAAGCACAACAGGAAAGATAAGAGTCATGGTCCCTGCCTTCAAGTGTCTCATCAGCCTGGGGAGGGGAGACAACCAAATGAAGACACCCCATAAAAAAAGTGTAAGGGATGTTATGACAAGGTTAAGTGTAGGACAGGATGGGATGGGGAAGGTTACAAGACACCACTGGTGATCCTGGCAGAGTGCAACGAATTCAATTTTAACTAGAACGAAGGTAGGAGGAGTTGAGGGAGTGGCATACATAAATATTTCAATTCTATTTGGATGTCTTAAAAAGTGGAGTAGGTTTAGGCTTCTAAACAAAAGGGAGCAAGGGTTGGGGAATGAGGAGTAATCCAGGCAGGAGGTACTGCAGGTACAAACGTCTCAGAGAAAGAGAAAGGGTGGATCTGTAAGAGGGGGTGTCACAGGGTTGTGGCAGAGACAAGGTTGCAGAAGGAGGCAGAATCTTTGCTCTTATCCCAGTGTATTATGTTTTTTATTGTGGTCGGTACATTTAACCAGAGACCTAGCTCCTTAACTAACCTGTAAGTGTAGAGCACATGTTTGAGAGGAGTGGAGTGTTATAGCATCCCTGGGCCTCATTGCTGCTGATTGTTGGCCCCCATCTGCCATTTCACAGATGAGTCATTTGGTGTACATAACCAAGATGGATTGGAAGGAGAAAATATTTCACTCAATAACTACAGAGTATGCCATATATTCTCCAGGTTATCTTAAATGCACAATAAATTAATCCTTAATTCTTAACCAAATGATGGTCACTCACGTTTCCATTCGATTAGCAATTAGAAAGATCATTTTTCCATCCATGTGTAAAGGGGTGGGGACTGATGGGGGAACCAAGCCTCTGACTATAGCAGCTCTGACTCCCATTCATTTGTTTTCATTCCTCATGCCATTTGAGTTCAACTTCTGATAATCAGATCCTTAAGTTGCTCTGAGTGCCAAATGGATATTTTATTTAAAGTATGTTCTCATTTTCCATATGACTATGCTAGGAATGGAAACATGAGTGCTCCATAAGCCCCCTAATTAATCTTGGAGAAGAAATGTGCATGAGAGCCACTTAGGAAGTCATCTATTTTCCATCTCCTTGGACGTTTCCAAAGTGCACACTGACACAGTGGTTACAGCACGGGCTCTACAGTCACATCTGACCTGTGTGAGTACAGGACTGCAGGTGGGGTACTTCACCTCTGTAAGGGCTGCCTTCATCATCTGCAAACTAAGGGAGCTCATAACTACTACAGGCAGGTATTGAGAAGATTACATATAGCCATGAAATATGTAGACCAGTCACAGGTATATAGAAAGTGCACATAAACAATACATATTATGCAATGAGAATCTGCTTTTTTCCTGAATAAATAGTTCCTTTCTTTCTCATTATTTGGAGAAAAAAAATCATTTTAAGGTAATAAGAGTTGTCTTCTGCCAGTAATTTGATTGCTGTTTAACAATAAACATTGCATACAATGTGGCAAATTTGTGGCTCCAAACCAAGCATCTAAACATAGGAGCTTTTAATTTCTATTAGTATCATAGTCATATTGACCTGCATTTATAGCTTCCTACCCATACTGGCACATGCTACCCATATCTGTGTAATGCATTTCTGGGATTGCTTCTACATACAGATTTTTTGAAATTCTGGAGTTTGCAAAAATTATATAATGGATCTTAAAAAAAAAAGAGCACTGTTTCTATGAAGAAACAACAGCTCTTATGTCATTTAAAGTATAACCCAAAATATAGCCAAACATGAGGTTATGTGAGGTATCCAGGGGACAGAGAAGTACCTTTCCCCTAATACTGTAGTATCTTCTTCTAGTATCTGTTGGCTGTACTTTGGGATGAGGACAGCACGTGTAAGAATTGTTTTATTTTTAATACAACACTTTATTCTAAAAAAGATTTAAATAAGTTTACAAAGATGCATACAATATAGCATGATACAATAACTGAACAACAAATAATACACATGAAGAAAGGAGAAAAAGGATGGTGAGTTAAGATGAAGATAAACAAAGTATTAAATAGTAATGTGCATGCCAAGAAGTCTTCTGAACCTGACAGGAGGAGGTGACAACTCTGATACTCACAGGGTTTGTTTGCAGGATCCGTAACTTAGAGACACACTAGTTATGGGAAATGTCTAACCATTCCTATACAGGACCACAGAGAAACCTTTTTCATAGGTCCTCAGAGAAAGGAAATTTGATATGTGATGCCCACAACAACTTTCTTATGGTAAGCACAATGATTAATGGTGTTTCTTTCTATTTTGTCTGATTCCCCCAAATATTAAGTCTGATGCCACAACACAATTCAACCTGAGAAATTATCTAATGGACCAAAATGATAGAGACTAGTAGGAGGCTTTCCAATAGCTTGTGAAGAGTCATCTCTAGAAGATTAGAGAGCGACAAGGAAATACGACTTTCTGAAGGCAAGAAAACGTGGTCAGATGAGTTCTATGCCTCTGTGAGACTTCTTGAAGTGTCATTTGAGTGTACGTTAGTGTATGTGCTTTATGTTCTAGAAACATAAATTGATAGTGATAGCACTTCAGTAAGTTTGAGTGACCTCGATCAAGTTAAAGAAAGATAACCCAAATACTTTAAGACTGTTAATAATGCCCATACCATAAAAATTCTGCTTTTATTTATGGAAAATAAATAAAAATTATGCAAAAAATGCAATGCCAAATGAAATACTGTTATCTGCTAGAAACAATGGTAACTCACTATAATGAAATGAACAGCGGAATAGTAATCCTGAAACCTAGATGACCTTACTCTGTGACCATGGGCATGCCATTTATCCTCTCTGGCTCTCTATTTAATCACATGTAAAGTGTGAACGATGGACCAGTCATAACATACAGCAATTACAAAACAAGCCTTTGTTTGATACACAGAATCAGTAATATGCATCAGCATTCATTCTCTGCACAATGTGCTCATAATAGACTGTGGGGCAGAGTCACATGTGGACAGCTGATGAGTAATTTTCAAGTTTCTTAAATTTCTCCTCTTTTAGGGGAGTCTCAAAAATGGAATGAGCAATAATATAAGTCAAAGGAACAAGGGTAGGATTCTGCAGTCTTTGAATCAAAGCATTCCACTTTAAAATGGATTTTAAAACATTTAGGAAGGGATTCTCATGATGAGACAGTACAAATCAGAGCCGTCTGCATATGTGATGGTGTTATCCATTCAGATGGGGGTAAAGAATAGTCAGAAATCTCAGTTTCCCATCCCCCAGCTGCAGTTCCACCAGCCTATCCCCTATTCGGTCCCGCTCCAGGCTAGCAGTCGAGCAGACTAGTTAAAAGACAATTAGTCCAATTTCACATTCTCTAGCAGCCGAAAAATTTCATGTTATTTCAGTCACAGTGGATGGATGCCAAGTTCACTGGAAGCAGCCCTGCTGATTTATCCAGTCCATTTTAATACTTTAGAAATACTGTTAAAACATGGCTGTCCTAATTACGCAGGGATCAACGCACAGTGTCCCTCTCACCCAGGATTCTCCCAGAAGGGCTGCAATCAGCTGCATTCCCCTTAATTTCACCATGCAATTCCAACTAATTTCATCCTAGTACAGTGCTGTCAGACAACTCCCATGCCTCTGCGGTTTTAATCGATTAGCTCAATGTCTCTATAATGCATCACCAGCTGCCAGGCACAGAACTGGACGCTTTGCAAGCATTTCAGCTAAAAGACAGTTTAATTACTACACCAGCATCTCAAAGGCAGAGGCACAAAGCCTTGGAATCAAATTATTAAAATATTTGGTGTCAACAAGCCACTTTATAACTGAACAAACAATGACAATCCAAAAGATGAAAATAAGAGAAAGTCAGTTTTTAAATTGTGAGTAAGCTTTTTATGGACTCTAATATATTCAAGCAAATAGACTGGCTTCAGCATTACTGTTTCTCTAAGGCTATTGTGTTCTTGGCCATTCTTTTGTGGCATATACGGCTACTGGGGACACTTGACAGATTTAGAACATTATCCTTCAATGAAAAAGACAAGACGGAGGTACCCAGCATTAGCAAAAAAAGTAGAATGAATAAATTACAGGTTTGATTAGCCTGTACTCACAAACCACTGGCCTCTTAGTTATATATTCTGTAACTGTCAAAGTTTGCACAAGTAAAATTAAAGTACCTGTGGTCAACACAAGCTACCAGGTAAATAAATGTAATATTCAAGCCAAATAACTTTTAAAATATGTTTAAGTTAATCAGTTTATTACGACATGTTTTTTACCCATTCTGGGTAATAAACCAGGAAAATTGTGACAAAAAGAAGAAAAAGTTCTTAGTCCTGACTTAATGATTTATACAGAATTGTGCCAAAATAGGCAGAGAAAAATAATTTTTTTTGAGGTGGGGTCTTGTTCTATTGGCCAGGCTGGAGTGCAGTGGCACAGTCTTGGCTTACTGTAATCTCCACCTCCTGGCTTCAAGCGATTCTCCTGACTCAGCCTCCCAAGTAGCTGGGATTACAGACATGTACCACCATGGCTGGCTAATTTTTGTATTTTTAGTAGAGACAGGTTTTTGCCATGTTGCCCAGGCTGGTCTCAAACTCCTGACCTCAAGTGATCTGCCCACCTTGGCTTTCCAAAGTGCTGGGATTATAGGTGTGAGCCACCAGACCCTCCCTGAAAAAAGTATATCATATATCTATTTCTAAACCATGGATCACAAAAGATTCTAAAGATGATAGTCAATGACTTTCCTAAGGCCACCAGGAAATCCAAGAAACCTACCAGCTCCATACCCCATGACAAGATGCTGAGTGAAGGTCTTTGCTTTGTTTGCTGTCTTTCCTTAAAAAGGTCCTACACAGTGTAGCAACAGAAAGTCACTGACTACAAAACAAATGGTTCCCAGAAAACCCTCAGACAAGAAATGTATACAGCTTCATTACTTATCCTAAGGAGAAGAGAGCATCAAATGAACTCTTATCTCCTCAGTACCAGAGGCCCAAATCCAGTTACAAACAGACAAAAGTCAATAACTTGATTTAACAAGAATTTGGTACATATACAGAGTAATGGTTTTATATTAAGTTTGGTATTTTACTTTCACTTCTTGTAAATTCCTTCTAATTGTTAACTGAATGACACACTACTGATGAGCTATGATAAGCAGAGCATATCCCACCACAATTCACTGAACTTGAGGGGTGACCCACCCCGCCCCCACCTCCTGCGCCACCCTTGTAAACAAGGGGAGTAGCTATGTTACCAAGAGTTATCTTTTGTAGTTTAACTTGAAGCTTTAAAACGCACATTTTGTACTTTCTCAAAAGTTACTAGTTTTTTCCCCTTCTTTTTTTCTTGACAACATATTACTGGCCCTGTAGGAACACCCTTTGTAGTTCTTCAACACTTTCAAAATGTTTCCATCTATGTTTATCATTCACACAATGTGGCATCAGAGTCAGTAAAGCAGTCTTTACTATTTCTATTTCATAGATAAGGAAACAGAGACTCAGTGAACTCCACTAAATATTTCCGTGTCTCATAGATAGCGGCAAAACCATGGTAAAAACTCAGGTCCTTCAATGGAACGTATCTCAAAATAATAAAAGATATTTATGACAAACGTACAGCCAATATCATACTGAATGGGCAAAAACTGGAAGCATTCCCTTTGAAATCTGGCATTAGACAAGGATGCCCTCACTCACTACTCCTGGTCAGTATAGTATTGGAAGTTCTAGCCAGTGCAATCAGGCAAGAAAAAGACATAAAGTGTATTCAGTTAGGAAAGGAGGAAGTCAAACTGTTGCTATTTGCAGACGACATGATTGTATATTTAGAAGAACCACTGTCTCAGGCCAAAATCTCCTGAAACTGATAGGCAACTTCAGCAAAGTCTCAGGATACAAAATCAATGTGCAGAAATCACAAGCATTCCTATATACCAATAACAGACTTAAAGAGAGTCAAATCAAGAACAAACTCCCATTCACAACTGCTACAAAGAAAATAAATACCTAGGAATACAACTAACAAAGGATGCAAAGGACCTCCTCAACTACAAACCACTGCTCAAGGAAATAAGAGAGGACACAAACAGGTGGAAAAACATTCCATGCTCATGGTTAGGAAGAATCAATATTGTGAAAATGGCCATCCTGTCCAAAGTAATTTATAGATTCAACGCTATCCCCATCAAGCTACCAATGACCCTCTTCACAGAACTGGAAAAAGCCACCTTAAACCCCATATGGAACCAAAAGAGAGTCCACATAGCCCAGACAATCCTAAGCAAAAAGAACAAAGCTGTAGGTATCATGCTACCTGCCTTCAAACTATACTACAAGGCTATAGTAATCAAAACAGCATGGTACTGGTGCCAAAACAGAGACAGAGACCAATGGAACAGAATAGAGGCCTCAGAGGCAATGCCACACATCTACAACGATCTGATCTTTGACAAACCTGACAAAAATAAGCAATGGGGAAAGGATTCCCTGCTTAATAAATGGTGTTGAGAAAACTGGCTAGTCATGTGCAGAAAACAGAAACTGGACCCCTTCCTGACACCTTACACTAAAATTGACTCCATATAGATTAAAGATTTAAACATAAGACCTAACACCATAAAAACCCTAGAAGAAAACCTAGGCAAAACCATTCAGGACGTAGGCATTGGCAAGGACTTCATGACTAAAACACCAAAAGCATTGGCAACAAAAGTCAAAATAGACAAACGGGATCGAATCAAACTCCAGAGCTTCTGTATAGGAAAAGAAACAATCATTAGAGTGAACTGGCAACCAACTGAACAGGAAAACATTTTTGAAATCTATCTATCTGACAAAGGGTTAATAACCAAAATCTACAAAGAACTAAAACAGATTTACAAGAAAAAAAAAACAAACAAATCCATTCAAAAGTGGGCAAAGGATATTAAAAGACACTTTTCAAAAGAAGGCATATATGAGGCTAACAAACATATGAAAAAATGCTCATCATCACTGGTCATTAGAGAAATGCAAATCAAAACCACATTGAGATACCATCTCACACCAGTCAGAATGGCAATCATTAAAAAATCTGGAGACAACAGATGCTGGAGAGGATGTGGAGAAACAGGAACACTTTTACACTTGGAGGGAGTGTAAATTAGTTCAACCATTATGGAAGACAGTGTGGTGATTCCTCAAGGACCTAAAAATAGAAATTCCATTTGACCCAACAATCCCATTACCGGGTATATATCCAAAGGATTATAAATCATTCTATTGCAAAGACACGTGCACATGTATGTTCACTGTAGCACTGTTTACAACAGCAAAGACCTGGAACCAACCCAAATGCCCACTGATGATAGACCGGACAAGGAAAATGTGGCACATATACACCATGGAATACTACGCAGCCATAAAAACCAATGAGTCTGTGTCCTTTGCAGGGACATGGATGAATCTAGAAAACATCATTCTCAGCAAACTGACACAAGAACAGAAAATCAAACACAACATGTTCTTGCTCATAGGCGGGTGTTGAACAATGAGAACACATGGATACAGGAAGGGGAGACTCATACTCTAGGGTCTGTTAGGGGGTCTAGGGGAGGGACAGCAGGGGGTGGGAAGATTGGGGAGGAATAATATGAGGAGAAATGCCAGATATAGGTGACAGGGGGATGGAGGCAGCAAACCACATTGCCATGTATGTACCTATGCAACAATCCTGCATGTTCTGCACATGTACCCTAGAACCTAAAGTACAATAAAAAAAAAAAACAAACAAAAAACAACTCAGGTCTTCCGATGTTCATCATCTGCTTTTTCCTCAGTATTGGCATGGCTCTTAACCTTGGAGCCAACTGTAATAGACAATCTTTCTTTCATTTTGCAACACTTATGTTTAAATCTTAAATATACAATTATAATCAAGTTTGCAATTGTTTTAATGCACATATTTTTCTGAACATTACTTTTTTCCAAGTTTCTTATAAGTTGGGTAACCATACAATTTATCACCCAGGGGAAAATACTTGAGAGTAAAGGGGGTGTGTTAATAACTACACTGAAATAAGTGGGCAAAAACAGGTACTAGCCCCTGGACAGGTACCCACTACCAAGGAAGCTACTCAGAGATAAGCTTCTTGTATGCTCAGACTCTCAGCCAGAACTCAAGAACTGCAAAGTAACAGGCCAAGCCCTTTCAGCATACGTGCTTACTTACACACAGTAATAGGCTATAGGGCTTCTGACATTGTTTTTACTTCATTGTCAATAACGCATATCAGCTACCATTTTTTATTTGCAACCTATCTTTGAGTCTCACCGGCATTTCAATTTGGGTTCCTCACTCTATGAGGTTTTGAACTGATTTTTTTGCAGTTCAAAAAGAGTTAAATTCTGGCAATTTTGTGCAGTTCAACTTGCTAGTTTGAGCATTTCTAATATTTCATTCCCAGAGTAGAATACTTTGTATTCTGACATTATATAAGGCAAGATCCCAACTATTTTTCTGAACTCTTTCTTCCCCCACCCCAATGTTTTCTTGATTGCCTATGTGCTCAAAATTATGCTAAAATGCTCTCTACCCCTATGCTTTTCAAATTTTGGGTTGAAAAGATGATATGAATCACCTGAAGATCTTGTTAAATTGCAGAATCTGATTCAGTAGCTCTAAGATCCTGCATGTCTAACAAGCTCCCAGGTAATATCAATGTGGTTGATTCACGGACCACACTTTGAGGAACAAGGCTCAACAAAGTATTGTTCTGGCAGAGCAAAGCTGTATTGGCAGCTTCATTAGCTGTTAGCTGATGAGTCTAGGCAAGTTAGTCAACTCCTTTCAACCTGTATGTCCAAGTACATAAAGTGACATCTATCTCATAGCATTCTTTTTAGGATGAAATGAGTTCAAAATGATTAACATGGTGCCTGGTACATTATTAAATAAATACTATGAAATATTATTGCCTTTAACAAACACAAAGCAAAGAAGATCTCTGCCCTAGGAGTTAGGGTTTATCTGCAGATTTCTGAGTATGGTCCTGGAACCACCAGCATCAAATATCTTGGCAACTTACTAGAAATGTAAATTCCCAGGCCCAAACCAGACCTACTAAATCTGCAGCTCTGATGGTGGGACCCAGAAATCTGTGTTTAATAAGCTCTCCAGGTGATTCTGATTAACATTGAAGTTTGAACACCACTGATACTTTTACACAGGAATAAGCTTTTTAACTTAGAAATATTTACAGCATAGTTATTTCATGGGTTTGACTTCATTTGACTGTGATGTTTGTGATTCTTTTCATGTCTATTATTATGCTGTTCTTCAAGAGGAAATCTTCATGTCCTTCCTGCTCATGCAAATTATATACACACTCACATTAATATTTTACGTAGAGCTTCTTAACATTTTTAAGATAAAAGCATTTACTTCAAAATGTGGTGTGATATATTTGAGCAGAATATTATTGAACTTAGAATGCTTTAATTTAAAATCTGTTTACTTTCCTTTTTTTGTCAGTCATGCTTTAGAGATACGCTCAATCTTTAAGTACTGTACTTAGAAAGTGAGTACCATTCATTCACACCAGATTGTGAAATTAAGAAGAGTTACATGAATTGTTAGCATACTGGTTTTTGTATACTCAAAATGATTTTCGTATTTTTATTGTATCTTTTTTATCATTCTTTTTTCCCCTTATCCTTCTTGAGATACTTTTTTTCCATGTGGCTTCCAGGACTTTGAAATCTTCCTATTGTCCTATCAAGTCATTGGCTGGATCTTCCCAAAATTCTCATCATTTTCTGATCTATAAATATTGAATTGACAGGTCCTACAGATCCTTTCCCAAAACTCTTCCTTCTCTATACACTTAGTCTAGGTGACATCACCCAGCCCTCTGACTCTAATGACAGATACATACTGATAACTCTCAAATGTATACTTCCAGCCCCAACCTCCATTCTTATTTTAGACTCACATCGCATAGTATAGACATGACATCTCCTTAGAGTTAACTTGTGCAGAGTTGAACTCCAGTTTCCCTCCATTCCAAACTCGTGTGTTTCCTGAGGACTTCATAATAGCTCAGGCAAAAAGCTTTGGAAACAGCCTTGACTTTCTTCTCTGTCTCAAATCCACATCCAATCTATTAACAGATTATGCTGGGTTTAGCTTTCAAAATACACCTGAATTTCATTCCTTCTAGCCCCCTTCACCACACCTGAGTGTACACGACTGTTCTCTCTCACCCGAACCTCTGCAACCATCTTCTCAACTAGTCTCCCTGCTTCCACTTTAACCTTTCCTAGTATACTTGCTACACAGCAACTAGAGTTATTTTTTTTTATCACTCAGATCATGTCTATACCTACCCTGAACCATCCCAACGTTCTCCCTTCACTCTTAGAAAATCCAAAGCCTTTGCCTGGTCCTGCCTACCACTCCAACCTCACCCCTTTCTCATTCTGCTCCAGCAATTCCAACCTCCTTGCCTTTCCCAGATTCCATCAAGGCTACTCCCATGAGAGCTCTGCATGTTGCCCGCTCTGTTGCCTCTTCTCAGGTATCTGTATAACTTGCTCCATCACTTCATTGGGGTTCTGCTTACATGTTGCCTCTCAGAGAAACTCAACACTTGGCATCCCATCTAAAATGTCAACCCCTATTATACTCTATTCCTTTTACCCAGCCCCTTTTATTTTTATAACACTTTCACTAATATCACCTACATATTTGTTGACATTCTTCTCTGACAGAAAGTAAGTTCCATGAAGCAGGGTTTTGTTAGGTTCATTTGCCTGTTCCAAATATCCAGCATACAGTAGGCACTAAATAACTACTTGGTAATTCTGAAAAATAAATAATTGAAACTCAGATGAAGTGAAACGCATATGGTAGCCAGTCAGTCAGTGCCAGAGCTGGGACTAGAAGGACGTCTTTCTTGTCAACACCTATGCATTGCCCATTTGATCACACTGCCTCCGCACTTGAGCACATCCACTGGGTCCAGCAACTCTATAACACAGAAATAAGGGCCTTTCTTTTTTTTTAATGGTTGGCATTTTTGTGTTTCTGGATTTTCCCTGTAAGAGAAAAACACTTGGAACACTATCTAAAATATCCCTTATTACTCTCTCTCACCGTACATTGCTTGATTTTTCTTTGTGGCATTTATCATGACATTACATGTGCCCTTGTGTATTTCCTTCTCTACTAGAATGTAAACCCTGATGGAGGTATGGCTTTGTTATGTTTACATAGTAGGCATATAGTATGCACTCTTATGTTTGGTAAGTGAATTAACAAATCAAGAAGTTTTATAGTCTACCAATCATTCTCTCAGAAAGCCACAATTCTACTTTAGAAGAAACAATTTTTTCTGTGAGAAGAGTATTTGTATGTTTACAGACAATCTGCTGTCACGGTATCATTTATCTTAAACCATGAGAAAATAATCATTATAATTTCTGTTTGTAATAATTTATAAATTGCCTTCTATATCCCAAGTATGGTATGTTCATTATCTTTGATCTTCACAATAATCCTGTAAAATAATTACCATTATTATATTCATTTTACAGATAAAGGAATTAAATGTAGCTCAGGAAAAAAAGTTACTTGCTTAGGATCTCAGAGTTAGGAAGTGGTAAATGTGGGATATATACTAGAATCAACACTTTTTTGGCTTTGAAATTCATGAGTTTTCCAAAAAACATTACTTCCTTAAAACTGGGAGAGCATTATTAAAAATAAGTATCGTTCATAATGGGGAGATGGGAGGACTCGAACAAGTGGTTGGTTTTGCACTTCCTTCTGGCATGGCAGAAAGTTACCAATTCAGATAAGATCTGCAAGAGATACTACAGAAACCTGGCAGGCAGCCATAGTGGATGAAGAAAAATTACTTCCTTCTAATTACTGTGTTAACTGCATTCATTCCCATCCTTACTACTTCTGTGTTCTCCTGGTGACTACATTTAACACTCTTGCAAGTCACAGAAGTGGTATATTCATAGCTCCTTATCAACTTTCTCAGGTCAGATTAACCCTACTTCCAATGTAGAAATGAGTAACACAACCTAAGATCTAATGACGATGTAGTCATCCTAACACAGTGTTGTGGTGCTCCCTAAGGTTTCAGACACAGTTCACCTCAGAACAGAAAGCATGAAACTGCAAGTAGCAATGTACAGTAATCCAGTGGGGTGAAACCAATGTAGGTACCTTTGGTGTTTTCATATGAGACTAATGGAAATATGAGAATAACTTTATTGTATGCTCTGACACCAAAAAATTATAGAGCATCTATTTCTTTTTTTAATTTTTTTTTGAGACGGAGTCTTGCTGTGTCACCAGGCTGGAGTATAGTGGCACGACCTCGACTCACTACAGCCTCTGCCTCCCAGTTTCAAGTGATTCTCCTGCCTCAGCCTCCTGAGTAGCTGGGACAATAGGAGTGCGCCACCACACTTAGCTAATTTTTGTATTTTTCAGTAGAGACGGGGTTTCACCATGTTGCCCAGGATGGTCTCGATCTCTTGACTTCATGATCCACCCACCTCAGCCTCCCAAAGTGCTGGGATTGCAGGCATGAGCCACCGCGCCCAGCTAGAGCACGCATCTTTTATATCTAAGGATTCACATGTAGTTGCATGGCTTTGATTTCTTAAAACTCAGATTTGTGAAATTATGTTTTGAAAAGACTTGGCCTTTGCTGAAACAGATCAAATAGTCAGATTATACTAATTTATTATGACTGCCTATTTAATTCTGCCATCAAAGCCAAACTGAAAAAGCAAAAAAGAAAAGGAGAAAAACAACCAGGAATATTGTCAATCGAGTGAGAATACTGTGAGTAGACAGGTCCTTTAAACATGAATTCTATCCTGGATGAATCTATTATGGATTTGACTTCACAAGGAAGCAAAATTACTTAATTCATTATCAACCTACCCTGATTTAGATCTATGCATGTGAAAATCTCTGTTACTAATTTTAATTGCACTATTCCCTCTCTACAGGGTACTGTTAAATTGGTTTGGTGAAATAGTAGTGAATCACATCAAAGTGGTGGGCTACATTTTATAATATATCTAAATAACTATCCCATTTTCCCAGCATGTTGCCATGCATTTTAAGTATTAATATTATGACTCCAGTTTAGAAGAATGTAGCCTTTTTCTTTAAAATAAATTTTCTTGCTCTTTTAGCACTGTTAAAATTGGGCTGGATTTTAAGTGGCTAACGAGTAATAAAAGAGCAATATCTGCTGCAGGAAACCACAAAAAACATGCTGGCGGGCACATAAAATATGTTCATGCAAGTCACTTGCAGATACATCATTCTGATACAGTAATGGTTTTTCCAAACTAAGTGGGCTCTCTTTTGTAGCTGTACTTTATTATCTGGATTCTTATTTTCACTCTTACCCTTGGATCTTTAAAGAGAAGCATTTTTTCTCACATGCACATTTGTAAATTCGGAGAAGCAGAAAGGGTCAAGAGAAAAGCAGCAAACTCATGATTCAGATTTGAGAACTCGCACAGGCACTGCCACTGTTGTGCGTCTGTGACTTAAATTTCGTGCACTGTTTTAGCTTCTCCAACTAACGAAATGAGAAAAGAGCCTTGAACTTTTCTTACATAAAAATTCAGCCCTTTAAAAAAGTTGCTAGTGTCCTGGCATCTATTTCCTGATGGAGAGGCATTATGGTCCAAGGAAGGTACTTAGGTGTGAAAAGGAGGAGGACTACATTTCAGAGCCTGCCTAAACGCGAAACTAATTTCCTGGCTAATTCCTTCTGTGTATGGGTGTTTAGCTACTTCATTTGTGCAACTGAGATGACTCTGGGTTTTTTTTTTTTTTTTTTTTTTTTTTTTTTGAGACGGAGTTTCGCTCTTGTTACCCCAGGCTGGAGTGCAATGGCGCGATCTCGGCTCACCGCAACCTCCGCCTCCTGGGTTCAGGCAATTCTCCTGCCTCAGCCTCCGGAGTAGCTGGGATTACAGGCACGCACCACCATGCCCAGCTAATTTTTTGTATTTTTAGTAGAGACGGGGTTTCACCATGTTGACCGGGATGGTCTCGATCTCTCGACCTCGTGATCCACCCGCCTCGGCCTCCCAAAGTGCTGGGATTACAGGCTGAGCCACCGCGCCCGGCCGACTCTGGGTTTTATAACGCTCACTCTTGGATCAGCTTAGGTAACAGTTGAAGTCAAGACTAAAAGGAGGCTAGTTATAAAGTGAGAGGAATAATGCGCACAAGAAGGGATGGGTCTGAACTGAGGCAGACTCTGTGGAAACAGGGAGTAGGCACCAATTATAAAGATAATTAGGATGTGGCAATCGGCTAGATATGGGAGGCCAGAGAAAAGGGGAGGGAGATTAGGATGGCATGCAGTTAACTGACGGTGGTATTCATAGGAAAGCAGCATGTTCATGAGCATGTTTACCTTGAGATGTCTGGTGCTAAATTCAATTTGGCCTAATGCGGCCTCCTTACATATTCTAAGTCCAGCCTAAATGTTTCTCCGTACATAGTGAACTGTAACTGTAAACAGACTGCCACCTACTCTTAAACCAACCACTGTGTTTTGGCCAAAGGCGGCCAACTGCTCAAACCATATTCAAATAAGGCAAACGCTGAGCTGTAACCAATCCTGCTGTTTCTGCACCACACTTGCGTTTCTGTGTGTCACTTTCTTTTTCCTGTCCATAAATCCTCCCTGACCATGCCACAGTGTAGCGTCTCTGCAGACCTATTCTGGTTTGGAGAAAGGGGGCTGTCCAATTTGCAAATCATTCTGTTAAATTTAATTTGTCTGACGTTTTCTTTTAACATGAGAAAGCTACAAGGAAAGAGTTAGGAAACTGGGGTCTAGAATTCAGATGAGAAATCAGTACAGTTAACCAGATTTTGGAGTCACTGTTTCATTGAAAGTTATACTGTTGGACAGTCATTCATTCAGCAGCCACTCAGTGACTGCTTACCATGTGCCATGCCCTTATTCTGGGGCTGGAGATACAAAAAAACAAGTACCCCTGCCTTCATGCAGTTGCAATCTAGGGAATACAGATTTGTTTATCCAGATTTTAAAGCCAAATATATCATTTTTAATGAGTTTATTCCACACACCAGCACTATGCAAAGTACTTTTTAAAAAATCACATAATTCTCTAAGTGGAATTATTCAAGATGGAATAAATATTATAGCTTCCAATTTATAGATAAGAAACCGGGACGTCTGAAATTTTAAGTAACTTTCTTAAAGTCCTAGAGCCTATAAGGAGCAGAGTCAGGCAGGATTCAAACCAAGGTTTTATTCCACTTCTAAAGCTTTTAATTTCTACTCTGTGTGGAGTGAGAACAGAAGAGACATAAGGAGAAAGGCTGAGAGAGGCCTCTGTTTAAGGGAGGCCAGCAGAGGATGAGCTCAGAACCAACATAAGGAAGAAAGTGCTAGAGATTTAAAAGAGAGGAGGACTTGCACCAGAAGCCAGTGGGAGACTGTGAGACTGGGGAAGAGCGAGGGAGTCAGGGGACAGCCCACACGTTCAAAGGCTCCCAGAGGAGTCAGGCCACACACTGTGCAGACCAGCCACTGGAGTTAGCGATCGGAAAGTCAACAGCACAAACACAGGGACCCTCAGAGAGCAGGCCTGAGGAAAGATCGACAAGGCAACACCAACTGAAAGAATATACCAAGTAATTTAATTGGAGAGAAAGTGGGAAGTAAAGTAGAAATGCTGGGCCGAAGTTAAGAGGAGGAATTAGTCAAGGTGACAGTTTAACTGACCTAATTCTGCTTTGTGAAATTGTAAAGACATTTCAGATTCTTTTGTAAGCAAAATTGTCCATATTGCTACCCTTTGGTAGAGTTTTGTTTTTCCCAAAGTAACTGCTTTAGGGGAAGACTATTCACTTCTTGCAATGTGTTCTCTGCCAGAATTCCAGTGATACTGTGATGAAACAAAGTAAACACTTGTAAAATTAGGCCGGGAGTGGTGGCTCACACTTGTAATCCCAGCACTTTGGGATGCCGAGGGGCGCAGATCACTTGCGATCAGGAGTTTGAGAACATCCTTGCCAACATGGTGAAACCCCATCTCTACTAAAAATATAGAAACTAGCCAGGCATGGTGGTGCATGCCTGTAGTCCCAGCTACCTGGGAAGCTGAGACAGGAGAATCGCTTGAATCCAGGAGGCAGAGGTTGCAGTGAGCCAAGATAGAGCCATTGTACTCCAGCCTGGGTGACAGAGTGAGACTCCGTCTCAAGAAAAAAAAAAAATTAAATGTAGTACACATTCATTTCTCATCTGGACCTTCTAAGAGATACTTAAGATTATGACTGATTCAGAAACTAAATCTGTAGCCAAACCAAGTAGTTTAGACAAAGGTCATGAATATCTCACTGCTCTAATTATGGGTATTATGACCAAGAAGGTGGTGTTCTTAGTGGAAGAAATGTACAGCGACTGAGTCTTTAAGAAAAGACTGCTGAATATTATCATATTAAAATCATGTGTATAATTCAAACCATGATTTGCCTAAGATGCTGAGCAAAACAGGATTGAGAAACATGATTTCTGGCAGGAGAAAACAGATTACAAGTGCTACACGAGGAGGCTGGCCCCAAGCCTGGAATTTGATGAGCACTTGAAGGCATCACCTTGATCTTCATCAGCTTATTCATTGTTGCTGAAAATTTACAGTCACTTAATTTCTCCATGTTTTGGAAAAAAGAAAAACAGAACATCATAGTAATAACAATCAGCTTGATCTTTTTTTCTTCCTACTTTCTCTTTGCAAAAGTCATTAAGGATCATTCAAGAGCCCATCATTTATTTCAGATTACATTAATAAGGAATATCACTAATTTAATTTTATAACTACCTTGTCAAACAATATTGTCCCCCCAAATGGATATATTACAGAACATGCCAGAAGAGAGGAAGGTGAGATAGAAAAGTGCTAATTTAATTATGCTAATACTGCTCTACTAAGTGTGGAACCAGATGGTAGAGCAAGCAAACCCGGGAGGTTTTTTTTTTAATCAGATATTTTAAAATAAATATTTGTGTTCCAAATCTCTACGTTATTAGCATTGGTGGAATTACTATCCTTTTTTTAGGCATGTTATCTGCAAGGCTGTTGGGAACTTCTCTGTGGGCTCAGAAAAAATCCAAAAGAAGGCCTCACAAGAAAAGGACTCCTTCTGATCCCCTGCCCTCTTGTGTCTGACCCCTTTCTGTCTCCCCCAGGGCTAGCCATGGAAATCAGGATCCCTCTTCCCCAAGGTGGGTCATGGAAACCGGAACCCTCTTTCCCCAGAGCCAGCCATGAGACCTAAGTACTATTCTGCTTCCCTCTACCATTCTGTGTAAAAATTGGCCATAAAGAAATCCTCTGACCTACGCTGTTTGATTGTAGGACTTAAGACCCTCATTCCAAAGCAAGTCCTGCCCCATACCCAGGAGGAAGGGACAGTGCACAGGGAGACCTTGCTGAGTTTCCCCACTCAGTCCATTAACCTCAGACCAGACCCTTTTTAAACAATCACATTTCTATATGGCTCTCCATACTTTTTTGAACCTAAGCACACAAACAGTTGTTTGCTTTGTCTTTTGGGGTCTTCATTCTAAAGCTTCCCATAGTCATCTAAAACTGTGATCAAATAAATTTCTATGCTTTTTAACCTATTAATCTTCCTTTTGTCAGTTGATTTTCAGTGAACATTCAGAGGGTGAAGCGGAAGCTTTCCTTTCACCTCTACACTTAGAGGGTATTTGGTATTTCCAGTGATCCCTATCTTCCACCTGCCATCCAGAAAGATGTTCACTTCTCAGACTGGCTGACCTGAGGTATCTCCATATAGGACATTGTCCTTTCCATGGTGGCCTGTCAAATAACTCATGGTTCGGATATGTGCTTAATAGGCTAAAGACACAAAGTTATTTTAAAAGACAAAAAAGAAAACCAAGCTGTTTTTTAATTATGATCTTCCAGAGGAAAACATGTAATCTAGCCACCTTACCAATTGTCCTCATTCCTGTTCTGGTGAATTTATAAAATCTATGTAATTAAGCTTTCTAAATACCAGAGCACACTTTTGAAGTAGGCTATCCATTCCCTCTCTCCCTTTTCCACTTACTGCTCTCTTCCTCCCTCCCTCCCTCCTCCTTTCTCTGTCTGTCTCTCTCTCTCTCTTTCTCTCTCTCTCTCTCTCTCACACACACACACACACACCTTAATTTAACTCTTGAGTGCCTTATTCATACTATGCTGTTAATAACTACAAATATGTTTACCACCAAGTGGAATTTATCGTTTCCTTTTCTGTTCTCTCAGAGAATTTTGTTGAAGTCCTTTGTGGTACATGGTGTTGGGGTGCCTTTCTATCATCCCTTCCTTTTATAGGGTCACTCATTCCTGAACTGCTGTAAGTGTGGCTGCCAATTGTTTATAGTGGTAACTTTCTCTCAAGAATTACTCTCAGCTGCTGGGAGTCTTCTCAAGTCTTCCGGAAATGTCTGGGGAGCTATACTAGGCAGGAGAAGGTGCTGGGGGAACAAGTCAATGACTGACTTATCTGGGGTAAAAAAAGGCCAGCTGCTTTTCTCAACTCCATGCAGAGTTTCTGCTCCAGAGCTCCCCATGGGATCAGACTGAGGCTGTCTTTCCCCTGCCCTGTCCTGTGTCCCTCAGCCTCTCACAGGTTTCACTTGAGAGCACTCCCTCACTACCAACCTGCCCAAGAATCCCATCTCAGGCTCTGCTTCCAGAAAACCAGACCCAAGACACCTCTGTTAAAGCATAGGTAGGTACGTGCCACTTTGAAATTTGCATAGTTTTGTGAATCATTGGTTGAATAAGTATTTCAGTTTATCCTTGCCCCTCTCCTGCTTCCCCACTAGGGCATTTGAGATTTTAACAGGCATTAATCCCTTAAGTCATAAAAATACAAATAAAGCTTTCTGGCATTGGCAGCCAGTGTTTTGTATACGGGAGGCCATCTGAAGTCATGCTCATGAGCTGGTACCTCTTTGCCTTAATTCATTCCTAACACTCTGACTTGTATTCTCATTTTCTCATTGTTTCCCTAAATAATTATTTGAGCCAAGAACCTAAAACTGCTAAACAACATAGGTCAATAATTATTAACCCCTCAAAGTCAAGTCACCTTATTTGCACATTTCCTTATCTAAACGCTTATGTTTGGTTTCTGTTCAAAGGAGCGTGTGATTAACAGAGTGGTTCATAGTGGTTCAAGACCCATTCTGACCTGAGTTCAAATTCCAGTTCTGTCGCTTACTAAATTTGGGTATTAGGAAAGGTAAGTGTATAGATATATCTTTATCTTCTCCATGCCCCTGCTTTCTCATCTATAAAATGAGAAAGACACCAAGGTACCAACTTAGAAGCATTTTGTGTGGATTAAACTTTAATATGGTAAAGGGTTTTCATTAAAGGCTGACACTGGGTATTTAACAAATTTTACCTAATTTTAAAATTTCTTAACAAACCTTTATAACATTTTAGATAAAGTAAGTCACTGTTTGCTAGGCAATTAGGTATCAAAGTCCTACTAAGCATTTCTAAGCCTTGCCTGGAGATCAGGGAAACAAATGGAAAAGTGGGTGGACTATATCCCAGATTTATCAGCAATACTTCAAGAAAGCATTAGTCTGTCAGGACCTTCCACTTTAAGGGAATCAGTAATGACAGCTGGCACGGATATGTGAATTAGAGAGGCAAAAAAAAGCCGTTTCCAGGACTTTGCTCCCTTCTGTCTCTCTCAGAGAGGCAAGGAGGATAAAGACACAGCGAAAATATTACAGTAGGGAATATCAACATCCTCCTTCAGCTTAAACATGTACAAAGGAGCTTTCAATTTTCCAATATCCATGACCTAGGCTGGCATGGAAAAAAAAAATAGAAACATCTTCTCCAAGTTCCTAAGCTCCTTAGGAACTTAAGTAGAGGCTATATCAAAAGTATATTCGGGCCTCTTTCTCACAGTGTCCTATAAGTGATAGACATCATAGCCGACTGTTAAGTTCCTCATGGAGTGACATGAAGCAAATATGCACAGCAGTAGAGAAGTGCTTATATTTAAATGCAAAAAAAAAAAAAAAAACAATAAAGGAGAAACAAAGAAATACATAGCAAACAAACATCAAAGACAAGGTCAATTACATGGCAATGAAGACAACATGAACCATGAGCAACCACGGAACAAAGGTTTCTACCACCTCAAAGACTTGATAATTTTACATAATTAGGTCTTACTATATTAGTTTTATTTACAAAATATTCTATGTAGAGATAGCATCTCATACATTTGTAAAGGAAGGAGTCAAAAAGTCTAAGCTGGGGAAGAGATCATGCAGGTCTGTATTCATTAAGAGAGAAAGCAGCCAGTGAGAAGAGTAGGCTCCAACACTTAGGGTCAAAAAGGCGGCAGAAATGCTGTCCTGGGACTGGGGGTCATGTCCAATGGACAAGAGAAGGGGCTTTAATGACAAGGTCATTGGGAGGTTAAATCACCTGGGGCCAAATTCACATAAGGCATACATGTCTTTGGGAAAATCCCTTATCACAGGGCATTCTGAAACTTAGCAGCTGAGAAAAAAAAAATCAAGAAGAATATAATAATTACGTTTTAAATTTTTATGTCATACTTAGGCATACCGTAGGAGATAAAAAGCAACTTGTTGAATGGACAAGTAAATGCCAAATTCTTCACAACTCTGTGAGAAACCACAGTGAGAATGACTGGCTCTTACTATAGAGGAGTAGAGTGGCCAGGACTCACTTCCTCCCAATAGGCACGAATAGCACACCTTTGCGTGCCCATGCTGGACTCCATGTTTTGTCAGATTAAAACAAATTCCACATGCAGATCCGCACCTTGGGAAATCTGTCATACAGTTTAAGGTAGTTACAATCTAGTCAGTGTTAAATATAAAAAGACAATATTTTAAATTGTTTGAACCTTAGATTCTTTTGAAAATCTTTATTTAGTGAGACAAGTTCCAGAAAAATGTGTCAATAAATTCTATTCTACCTTCATGAAGAAGAACATTGGCTTATATTACAAAGGCATATAGAGGAAAGAAAGCTTAATTTCATGGTTGAGATTTCATAAGCATTTGGAGTGCCTACAAAGTCTTTCAATTCATGCAAACACAGCTCCTCCCTGGTCTTCATTCTCTATTCTACATTTTGATGAGATAACGGAAAGGACACCAGATGTCTACAGTCCTCTCATAAGTCAAGATCCTTAAATGCTGGTGCTGCTACCTCAGCAACATTAAATTTCAAAAATCTTCTATCTGTATATATTCACTTAATATATTCTCATTTGTACATTTATGTAGTAAAATTCACACCATAAAATATATGGAAAGTACAATGAGCTGGAAGCAATATCTTCTAGTATTCTTAATATCTCAGGAATAGCCTGACCTTGATATGCCCAGCTTCCCCAAAGTCTTAAAATTATACAATGTGAATTGTGGCATTTAATTTATTTTATTCTATATGCTTTAAAATGCAACCATTGATTTTTAAAAGCCTTTGGGCAATATACAGTAGCAGATTTCATAAACTACAGGGTAAAAATGACAAAGCCATAATAACAAATGTCAAGCTGGCAATTATCCGTCCCAAACAATTCTTTGCCTTGGTAAGTCAGATATTCCAAATGTGTCTCTTTTGGACAGAAAATGGGAGAAAATTTTTAAAAGCACCAACTCTCCTAACAGTCCTCTGCATTCAGACCTTTGATATTTATCTCTAAAGATGATCAATACAAGGTGTTGACAATACCCAGGATAGGAATGCAAATATCTGTAGTGGCTAGAGTACTAAGGGTCTTTAACATACGAGATTCCATTAACAGTGCTCTATAAAAAAATATTTGAGATTTCCTTAGGGAGTCTTTAACAAACACATCAGATGGAGAGATAAAGCCTCTTGACTTATCTTGGCCATGCATTAGCTGAATGACCTTGATCAAATCACTCTCGTGAGCCTCAGTTTTCTTATCTCATCTGTAAAATGATGTGATTGAACCCAGTGTACATAAGAAACATAGTAAACTATCAGATACAGTAAGCAATAATTAAATTGCATTTAATTTTTAAATATTGCTTTTACTTCATCTCTGTAATTTTCTGGAGCAGTGAAATGACAACCATATCTAAAGTGGCATAATCATCTCTGGCTTAGTGGTGAGGATTCCCATTGATGGGTTATGGTGAGACCTGTAACCTAGAGATGGCTTCTCCCTTCAGTCTTGATTATTCTATTTCAGTCTCTGACAAGGATGATTTTGGCTTAGCAATTGATACTTTTCTCATGTATTCAAAGCTGTTGAAATGGTCTTGGGGGCATCCACAAATTAAAACATATCCTCTTGCAGCTATCATATATAAAAAAGAAGGAAATTGTGCATTTAACTCATCCTTTACATTGTTTTAGACAGGTAGGCCTCTTTAATTTCAGATTAAGTTAAAAGTGAGCTTCAAGAATGGGAAATGCAATGACTTCCCCAAAGGACACCACACTTTTATAACAATTCCTCAATGTTAGTTCTGAAGCACAAAATTTATCTTAGGATATAGACTAAATAAATAATGTATGAGTATATGTATTTATATATTTTTATTTATATTACATATTATAAATGTATTAATAAGTGCATATACATATGTAAGTACATAATATATACTTATTTCTTTACTTATACAAATATATATTCATTCTCTAAAATGTCATTTTATTCAAAATGCCATTAATAAAGGAGATCATGGACAGTGATTTCCAGGGTAATCTAATGATGAGCTGTCAGAAAGCCAACATAGATTTCTTTTTTAAGATGTTGATTTAAATATTTCACATAAGGTAGCAGAATATAGTAGTCACCAACTTGGGCCCCAGATCTACATTGCTCAGTTAAGCATCCTGGCTCTACACTTTACCTTGGGCGAATTCCTAATCTCGTTACCTCACTTTTCTCAAGTATAAAAAAATAGTGCTTCACCACTAGTACTGGTATGAGAATTCAGTAAGTGAATACATGTATAGCCCTTAACCAAAGAGCCTAGTTTATTCGTTTGTTATCTTTTACTTTATTTCCTATCATAATTTGAAAAAAAATTCAATGCATTGCTCCTAAAAAATATCACAGAAAAGGTTAAGTTCAAATTCATTAGCATATAATAGAGATTGTGAAATCCATAGGCAGAAAAACTATATTGTAAAAGATGAAGAAAATATGACTCCTTAGAAAATGTTACAGAGTAGCTAATACAATTATTAAAGCGGAAAGTAGTGTCAAGGCCCATGTTTTAAGATTAATTTATAGTTCCTTGAGGTATTGCCAGAACAGATTTCAGTGACAGAGTTTCAGAAGTCTGAAGTGTTAGGATAATTCTGGCACCCAATTAGGGATGGTTCTTATGGCAGCCTTTCCCCTACAGTGCTAGCAAAGGGGCTAGGCTTGGGTGAGTATCTCCTCCTCAGAGCAGATGCTTTGAATTAAGAAGAGGGACCTTGTTTCAAGAAAGCTACCAAAGATGGAAAGAGTATTTTGAGTAGGTGGTAGTGATGATGGTAGCTAGAGCTTACACAGCACTCACTCACACTGTGCCTGCCTTTCTGCTAGGCTCTTTTCCATATTATCTCAAGAAATATAAGCACTTACTGAGAGAAACTTGTGGAGACAAACTCTGGGAACTAGGGAAGAATAACAGAAGTTGGGACCAGGCTACATAGTGTAGTTGGAGGCCTGAGGTCCTGGGTCTCTGAGGAACTTTCCAAGTGAGGAGACCAAGAGAGCCCTGATGAAGTTTGAGGCAAGAGGTAAGACTGCCACTGGGGCTGATGGCCGAGCAAAGGAGAGGAAGGAAATGAGCACCCTGTATCGTGCACATTTATAGTGTGAAAGGAATTTGCTAGAAGGAGCAAAGAGCAATAGCTCAGCAGGGAGTTCCAGACAGATTTAATCCACATCCCAAATAGCCCTAGTACCCTTCAGACACTAACTCTTCTCATTATATCCACTTCTTCTAGTAAAATCTAGTTAAGTCATATGTGTATAAACTATTAATAATCTAAATAATATCATAGTATACCATATTAAATGGAAGCATTTGGGTTTGTTTTCTTTAAAACATCTGTCTTGTCTGGATTAGATCATTCTCAATCAGTTACTTTTAAAAAACATTTTTAAATAAACCACTCTGTTATTTTCATTAAGAAAATTAAAATCTTCATTTTTATTTTCTTGGAGTATTTCTTTCGTAAATTAAAAGAACTCTTGGAATATTTCCTTTATAAATTAAAAGAACCTTCTTATTGAGTTGATGAGCCTATAATTTAAAAACTGTAATAAAATGCCACGAATAACTGTGGAAAAGTGAGAATGGGCAATGTTTTACTGTTATTAAATACGTCCAAGGTAACAATTTTAACATTTCATCATGATTTGATTGAAATCACTTAAATTGTGTGTCTACCTAATTTCAATGAATCAAGGTGAAAATATGACCTTGCAGGTCCTGGCATGCTGCTCAATCAATCAACTTTATCATGCTCTGCATGTAATCCATCTGGTTGTGTATAGAACTTGAAGGAAAACTAAAACAACAGAGCAAAAAGTAGAATTGTATTCACTACACTTATTTCTTGGCTTATGATGCACACTGTGTCTTTAAAATTTAAATATAAGACAATCAACACAAAATTAGGCAAAAAGTTTCTCCTGGGTTTCGAGTTTCTAATTACCACATCTAGAATGATGAAAGTAGAGGCAGAAATACAACACCATCAGGGTTGCATGCCTGCTGCCTTCTAAAAGAAATGCTGCCTCCCTTCAACTTGTTAAAAATTGTCCTCTCTACTTATATCTTTGGAATATATCAGGCTTAAAACAAAGCGGAGGACAGAGTCATTTTTAAAGCCAATGCTTTTTCTTTCTGTCAAGCTACTAGCAGGTAGTTTATTTTAAACTCTAGATGAGCTGTACCTCCAGCTTCATTACCTTTACCAAATACTGCACATTTCCAAGATTTCTCCCCTTTCTCTCACAGCAAGCAGGGACTCCTCATGATCATTGCTAAGCCCAAGAGCCAAGAATTCCTATAATAAAACAGATACCACCTCTATTTCCTTGCATTGCTTTAGGATAAAATGCTGTCTGAATTTCAAACTCTATTACATTAAAACAGAAATAAAACTACCTAGCTTCTTACATGGAAAAAGTATATTGGTGGAAAGTAACTCTGACGCATAAAACTGTATGTCAAACTTTGTATTATGATGATCTGAAATGTTAACTTGCCAGTTACTTAACAGGTTGTGATTCTGAATATCTAAAAGAGTAAAAATACTACCTCTTAATATTAAACTGAGGAAAATGTTTAAATGCAGCATTAGAACTGTGAATAGCGTACATATAAAAATAATTCTCTTTTTACTGGTACAATTGCTTCTCTGAAGAGTTACTGTCTCTTAAATATATGTACAATGCATGTTCATTGCCATAAAGAATTAGAGTTGTTCTAAGTGTCTGACAGAGTCTAATTTAACCATTGTCTCCAATTCCTAACACCAATTTGACAATCACAATAGCTTATAGAAGTGTCCAAAAAGTCACATTAAGGGGAAAATGTCTTTTTTTTAAAATAAAAATTTAAAGGCTGAGACTTCATTCAAAAATATTCTATTTGATTAAATTCACTTAAAACAGTATTTTACTGAGAAAATATGACCAACTTGGTAAGAAAGATGAAGAAGGCTACCTATAGAGAATCAACAGACAAACATTCACCGAGGAGGTGACATTTGACATGGGTTATTGAAGAATTGCTCATGTTGAAATGAACAGAAGAAAGGAAAGCTGGTATTCTAAGCAGGAAGAAAAATGTATGCAAAGGTATGAAGCAGGCCGATGACAGGTATCGGTACTGTTTTCTTCATGCTTAAAAGAGAAATAACACTTTCAACCCTGTGAAGACAAAAATGAGTAGGGGATTTCAAAACATTTTGAAAAATCTGAAAGGCTATATAAACATAGAATTATCTTTGTAAGTAATCATGAACTGACTTCATTTAACAGGCAAAATATAGTCATTGTAGGTTTCTGGAAAGAAAAATGACCAAAAAAAAGAAATCTGTTAGGATTATTAAGCTAAAGTAAGTGTTTATACAGATTGCTAGAGGAATAGAAGAGAGAGGGGAAGGAGATTAGATGAATGATATTTGGTTTGTACAGACAGGAGATGAGGAGGACCACGACAAAACTGTCATTGGCGAGAAACAGAAGAAAAAATCTGAAATATAGTGTAGATAAAAATACCAATTGAAAGTTGAAATGTTACACCAAATGATCTACTGCTGATGATTCTCAAATTTCAAGCCTAGGTGACTGAAAAAATAGCAGCGGAAAACTTAGAAGAAAAGAAAAACTTAATTTGAGTCCCTCTGCATAAAAGTGTATGGGTGTATGGTGAGTTTTAGCATAACTCCCGTGCAAGATTTGGACTTGAATGGCTATTGTAGAATAATGGGTGAAAGTGAACTGTGGCCAACCTTAAAAAAAAGGTTTGAAAAAAAAAGTTGGCGGTGGGGGTGGGGGGTGGGGAAGGAAAGGAAAGGGGAAAGGAAGAAAAGGAAAAAGGAAAGGAAAGGAAATAAAGCAAAGCTGACTAGGTAGAAAGGCTTTCTTTTCTGAGCTGTGTTTAACTCATCTAAGTATAGGACAACAAATCATTACCAGATGTTCAAAAATCTCAGTTTACTCTGTCAAGGTACAAACATAGGGATCTAAGAATCTCATCTCGTAACAAAGAAGTAACTTTACTCCTTCAGGAAAAGCAGTGGCTGGGATAAAGAAACATGAAAGTCAGACATTAGCCAGTGGGAAAAACTTATATACATGCAAGGTGGTCATGCTGTGAAGCTGCCAGGGCCAACAAAATGCGGCTGCATGCAATAGGCTTTTGGTTGTCAGACCACCTGGCCAATGTGGTCCAGTCCCCCAGTGTCCTTGCATGGAAACTCTCCTGCAATTCTGTTTCCTCCTCTTTTTCTCTCATATCCCACTCAGTGAGTCAATCAGATTCCTTCTTTGGTTTCATGGTTAATTAAGATGCTGCTTATTATTTATTTTGTATTTTAAAATCAATATATAGTTGTGGGCAAACTGGCTTTTATCTGATTATAAAGCTGGCATTTTTAACAGTCATCACAACCACCATGTCGTGTCTGTAGACAAGGTTTCTTTCTTTCCCACTTCACGTTTGATTCTTCTCTTTAAAGATAAAATGAACAAAAATAAAATATTTTAAAATATGAACTATACTATTTCTCACCCTCAACATATTTTTTCAGCATTGCCTATCACCCATTTTCCTTAATATAAATTTCAGAGTTACTGTGACTATTAAGTGCAATTATAATTCATGCGTACGTTTTGCATATTTATTCTTTTTATTCCCGATAGCTGTTTAAGAAACAGCTATCGGGATTAAAAAAAGAAGCACTTAGAAAATGTTTTAAGTAAAATCATGTAAGTAAGGACCGTATTTCTCTTCCATGCATAAGCCAAGGGTTTGATGCGTATTTTAGTTTGTGAATCATCTTATGAACTGTAAACTTAGAAATGGGTGGTCAATGGCACTTTTTCTTGTAGACTTCTACAAAGAAAAAAAAAATGGATAGAAAGGAGATAATAGCTGATGTTTAGAAGAGACAGAACTAGGAAACATAAAGCTCCAGCCCTGAGCCTGGGGGATGAAAGGCAGCATTCTCAGAAAACTGACAGAAAATCAGATTCCAGAGTGAAGGCAATTCTTCTCTGAGTATAAGAGAGCTTATATTTATGAGAAAAATAGGTATTTTCCTCCATTCAAATAAGACTTAGTTGGAAAAATTATAATGAAAGGTAGAGGGGAAATGTGAGAATAACCCATGAAGGACCCAGGCATGACAAAAGATGAAGTCAACATGCCCTTGTGATCAGATTAGGTCCTACGAATACTCACAACATCAAAGCAATTAGCTGCACATATCCCACATCAATGTATGGACAGTTCTAATGAATCAATAAAGAATTTTTTTTTCCAACTTTCTATAGCCCCACCTACATTTGCTTTTCCCATGTGGAAAGGACAGAGCTATTCCTACAACCTAATACTACATCTACTTTAAAATACTATCACTCCCTTACAAGAACTTGGCAAACTATTAAGTCGGGTATCTTAATTTTTTTTTTTTTAAGACAATGTTTCACTCTGTCACCGACTGGAGTGCAGTGGCGTGACCTCAGCTTAATGCAACCTCCACCTCCCAGGTTCAAGCGATTTTATTCTCCCATCTCAGCCTCCCAAGTAGCTGGGACTACAGGTGTGTGTCATCACATCAGGCTAATTTTTGTATTTTTGGCAGATACGGCATTTACCATGTTGCCGAGGCTGGTCTCAAACTCCTGACCTCAAGTGATCTGCCCACCTAGGCCTTTCAAAGTGCTAGGATTACAGGTGTGAGCCACCACACCCAGCCTAACTTTCTTAATTTCGTAAGTACCTAAACAGCAAAAATAAAATATTAAGCTGATTGTTCTCAATTACTTTGCTCTGCTACTCTCAAGAAGTGTCAGTCAAAATAAGCCTCATATTTCTGCTGAATTTAGAAAGTTCTATAAAATGTGGTTAAATCTCCCAAGATATAATCTCTCTATCATATCGCCCAAAAGTGAAATCAAGCCAAGTATAATCCAAAATGATTACTTTATGATTACTGGCATAAAATATATCCTTGAAATAGTATTGTGGCAGTTTTCCTTTGTAATATAATAGGAAAAAACACATTAAAAGATGAAATGGTGCAGTTATTCTTGGGGATATGGAAATGAGAGTAACTTTTATTGTCATAAACTATCTTTCCCTGGCGTGACCTGTTAATGGTGAATTGTGGAAAAGAGCCACATTGAGTGGTAATGCACAGAAAATGTTTTGAGGAACCTAAGAGTTCCTTATACTATTTAGTATTTTCAAAAGCGATCTACTCCCTGGCACACTTTATTCTTCATTTGAACAAAAAGCAATCCCATCAGCATGCTTGTATGTAGATACAGCTTTTAGTCAAATGGAATAAATTCAAGTCCTTAGACTTACTGAATACAGGTATTTCACCAGCAGCTCCACATCTTAGGACTGTTTCAAGGACTAAAGAGCCAGCTATGTAAGTGCTATGGTAGGGTAAGGCCAGGGAGAAAGGGAACCGAAATCACCAAAGAGGGACTCAGTAAGGGAATAAAGTCCAAGGCCTGGAGAACCCAGAAGTTATCATGGTGAAGGCACCAAGAGAAAAGGGTTAACTGAGACAGGGTTATAGGTGTCACACCCCTGAGCCTGAGGAAAAGATGTTAAGGGTTGGTGCAGATAGGCATACCCACAGATATGGGAGCAGGAAGCCAATGACATTTATGCCTGGCACCATCAGTTTCTGGGAGGTGACAGAAGGAGGAAGATCATCTGTTAGGAAGCAGCAGAGTCAGGACAGATACGATTAGGGGTGCCAGGAAAACAATCATGTCTGAAAGTGGTATCCAGTGGGAAAGAAAGCCAGTTACCCAGGAGTATAGGAAAGGAACTCTAAGTGGATCCAAGCTCCAGCCAACGTTTGAAATTCAGTCTGAAGAGGGATCTATCTAAGAACTCAAGTCTGCTTCCAGACCTCTTTGTCACCATTTTAGGGGTCTGTTCTCCTGTCTGCAAAATAAGGACAATGTCTAAATGACCTCTGAAAGTCATCCAGGTCTAGCTTTGTATATTTTTTGCTTCACATTTCATTTATTCTTTCAAAGAACAATGTAGAGAGTGTCAACAATATTGACATTAAGATTATGCTGGAAAAAAATTTAAGCCAAAATTATTGTGTGATGAGCTATTAATAATATGTATGTCTAAAATTACATTGCATTTCTTTACAATGGAAGGAAATACAGTTAAGATATACATTCAGATTGAGGGGAAGGAAGTTCTAGCTTATTTATTTCCAGGTTTATGTTTCTTTAAATGAAAAATTATAATGGCCAGTGTAAAGCAAAAACAAAATCAATCTGTTTTGAAAAGGTCTCCCTGGATTATATTCTAATTCATCACAAAATTAAGAACTGCAATTGATAATACTTGAGGTAGATCTTAAAATCTAATTAGTGAAATTACTAGTAATTCACCATTTCTTAGGTTTAAATTGGGTCCTATTACTATTTATAATTTATGGAAACAAAATCGATCAAAATAATTACAATCCAATCCAAATGAGGGAAATTATTTATTTATACTCTCCCTCAAAAGAAAGAAAGAAACCTTTTCTATGATTAAATGCATCACTATTGAAACAAATTTCTTTAGTCAAAATGGATAAGGTTTTACTGTTTTTGTTGTTAGGGTCCGAAATCTATTATAAAGTATAATGTGACACATAAACTATTATTACTTTAAAAACTGGTTCTCTTACATGAAACTACACCTTCAATGGTCAGGATTTACCTATTATGAATATTTGGACAAATGCTATATGTTACTTAGAATATAAACCTACAAGTAAATCTCATGGTAATCTATTGGTTCTTGTTCTAACAAAACAGGAAATATATTTTTATGAGTAATTTTAAATTTAGAAAGCTATTCTTCTCTATCCTCGAATTTACCGAAACAAATAATTTCTAGCTATCCTTTTAGCCTAAAGAACAACTCTTTGAGGTCATCATATTTTCTTTACAACTAACAATAAGCCAGTTTACTGACCTGAATCTTTGTAAACCATAGATATGTAACTCTCTCCTGGTGTGTTAATCCGTCAACCATCAATCCTCAATAAATACCATCTAATTGCTGGCATCTAGTGAAAGACATCACACAGGACACTGGTGAAGGATAAGACAGACACCTTGACTGTGAAACTGGTTTTCCAACATTAAGGTATACCATCTTCAGAAATCTGCATTTGAAGGTGCTTCAGGGTGAGACCAGGCTCAATCACCTTACCCCACATTGGGTAAGAGAGCTGGGCAAAGTTAAGGACAAAAACTATAATCATGGAGAAGAAAGAAACTAACAGCCTACTTGGCAATTGAGCTTTGGGAAAAAAATACACTTTAAGTGGTTTCACAGGGTCTCTCCAGCTCAAATAGTCCATGATTTATAAATACTCTAGTCGGGTTGATCTGGTTGATATTGTAATTATTATAATTAGTACTAAAATACAGCTATTGAGCATTCACTTCTCTATATATTAGTTTGCAAAAGAGTTGCAAATAATGAGAATGAATAGTTTTACAGATGCTGACATGTTTACAAAGTTTCACTATGCTTAGAAGCCTCACCTAAGAACAACACCGGCAGGGTATCTTCTCATCACTAATTTATCTAAACATTCTGCTCATATGCTATCCGAATTACTTTTAAAGTAAAGGCAAGCCTTAAGCGATTTCAAAACAGAGTTATTTCCAAAGCTCCTGTGTTAACCAGCACATGATAGGGTTGGAAAGGAACATATCTATTACTGAACAAGAACAAGGAAAAGCATACTTTCTATTCAAACGAGCTTTTGGCCTGTTTCCAGCTTCAAGTTTTCCTGGCCAACATATCCTTAATACTTTTCCAGAAATGAGAAAAGAAGTAAGACTGGGTCAGTCTGCAACCAGTTTCCTTTATAAATTCCTCCAACATTCCGAGAAATATTATAGCATCTCCTGACATAGTCCCTGAATATATATTTCCATAGATTTCACCATGAATTATATCCAATACTAAGAGTTTTCCTCATACATTTGACATTTAAGAACTTTAACCAAGTTCTGAGTGATTTCATATTTGATAATTCCTCTAGAACTTTGGCCAATGAAAAATGTGACTTATTCTGTAGCATGCTCCTTCACTGCTTTTCCCCCCATTGTTTAGCTGCCTTTTTCATAGCTATTGTATTATATAACTTTATAAATGCCTTTTATAACTGGTTGCCTCAAAGAATGATTCTCCTGAAACATTAAGCCATTCTTCAATACATAATTAACTTAATGAGCACCTACTGTGCCAGGCACAACAGTAGGCTTTGAAGATAAGGAGATAAAAGCCTTCAGGAGGATGAAATGTAAATAAGCAATAAAAATGTACACAGGCTGATAAGAGAGTACAAAGGAAGGACCCCTAATCCAAGTCTTAGGAATGAGGATGAGAAGTTCAAAAGACCTCACATGACTATGTGAATGGACACTGGAAACACACCTGCTCAATAGAGTACAAAAGAGGTAAGAGAAGGCAACACTCTCTTTGAACTTGAAAAAGTGTGTTAAGGCCAGAAGGTAAGGCATATGTTTAGGACAGAAATTGTAAGAGATGGGGCTAGGAAAACATAAATTCTAGGTTATAAACAGCCAAGAAGGACTATGGAAGCTGCTACATGGAAAATTGGAATTGAGGGTGGTGAGTAGGAGAGAGGAGAGACTGCATTCAAGGACCCCAGTCAGTCTTCAACACCATCCAAATGAGAAAATAATGGTAGGTTTAAACAAAGCAGAGAGGATGAAGATGGAGAAGAGCCGATCCAGCCAATTTGAATAAGAAGCAGAATTCGAGGTTAACTTCCCAGTTTAAGCTTTGGTAGCTGGGTGGATGGTGATTTCTTCCACTTAGCTAGCCAACATGGGAGAACTAGGTTTTAGATGGTACTGAATTCAGCATCCAAACTTCTGAATTTGAGAAGCCTATGGTAGATTAAGGCAAAATGCACAGTAGAGTTGAACATCTAAACTTAGAACTCCAGTAAGAAATCTAAGATAGGGTTACAGAACTGCCACAAATAATTAGGTAGTGGGCAAGATCACAGAACAGAATAAGATCACCCAGTCAAGGCACGCCAGAGTAACAAAAACCTGGGAAATGTCTGTATTTAAGGACATATGGAGGACATAAAACCCATTAAGGAACGTTATGGGTGACTCTTAACGGAAGGCATAAAACCAGGAAAAAAATTGATAATCTGAGGCCAAGACCGAAAAGTACCATAAATAAATAACATAGTAATAAGCATGGTGA